>NW_016690486.1:369184-666742 GCF_001604755.1 Lepidothrix coronata | reverse complement strand
ACTTTCCTACTGATGTCTTGTTAATGACCAGGTAAGAAACAAGTTTTCTGAACAGAGTTAAAAATTACTGTGCTGTTAGTTATAATTTGAAGCTACACTATTGGGAAATATACAAGTAAACTAGTTCTAAAGCACAACTTACAAAAAAAAAAAAAAAAAACCAAAAGGAAAAACAAAAGAAAAAAAAAAGAGTAGAAATCCCAGTGAACTTGCATCTTTCTTTAGCAGAATCTGACTGATTACAGACTTTGCCATTTTAAGATAAACACTTAAACTCACGTTTGTTTTCCTTTGTTTTGTTTTACATTGGAAGGAAGGCACTGAGAAGGTCATGCATCTAAACTAACCTACCTGCTTTCCTCTCAACTTGGAGACACCTACCCTACTGCATTTGTCTCTCTCACCACTTCAAGAACTTCCCTTATGGAAAGAAAAAGAAGAGCAATGTTCAAGAGTCACCAATGCTTCTCAGCAAGCAGAAGGATATCCTAACCAGAGCCACTACTTGTTTAGCTTGTTATCAGGAGCAGTACCAAAAAAGTTTACTTAGTAAACTTTCAGACTCCACTGAAAACTGACTAAATGAGAACAAGTGTCAACACAAAGGCCAATTTTCTTTCATTCTCCTGTCACAGTTTGGTGTAGTTGTGCAGTAACAGCTGCCAATTAACTGCATTTCCTGAGAATAAAGAGTGGGGTTAAGGGAGGGAATCAAACAAACAATCTGACCAGGAACAAATAAAAATAAGCTCAAGGTCTCTTATATCAATACATGTCTATATTGAAGTTTCCACATGATATCTGAGCTATCTATATTAAGCCTGTCCAGCCAGTCTTCCACTAAATTAAGCTCTTGAGTGGCTTAAAGTTCACATGATTTTTAGAGGCTATCTAGACAGCTATTCTTTCTGCATCTTCTCTACTGAAAGTTTGTCAGCTACATTTTTCACCTTCAGTTCCAGTTCTCTGATGAAACCTTACATGTATGAATTCATGTGACATCAGGAAGCACATTTCACCTCTTTCAGAGAAAAAGGATTTCAGAATCAGGTGGGATCAAAGGCAAAAGTATCCCAGTTGATGAGAAAAATGATTTCAGTATTTGAAAATCTAACAACATGGAAAAAAAAGGTGAAATACTCTCCTATCACTTCTGATCCTCAGGTTTTCCCAGTAATTCCTGTACAGCCCCATGATGACTTGAAGGCAAGCTGTACTGCCCTGAAAGGCCACAAATCCACCTCAGTCTTTAACTTCATATTTGAAATGAGTTGTCTCACAATAATTCCAACTGAAGTCCTAGTTAGGAAGGCTAGTAAATGCATTATAAATCAGTCCCAATACCTTCAGTTCTGCTTAAAGACTTAACAGACTTACTCTGTTTCCTTGCTAGCCTGTAAAGACTGCAAGTTTTAGTACAGACCTACCATTTGCTTTCATTCAAGCTCCCTTCACACCTGGATAACCAAACTGCTCACTGAAGATCTCCCAGTATAGGTCTGCTTCTTACAGCACCTTTCACATACATTTTCTCTGCCTTCCATTTTTCTTCTTAGTACACAGTACACCAGATTGCAAATGCACTCCATTTCATAGCAGCACATATACTAAACAGCAACACCTGGGATACGCAAAGTGGAGCATGGAGGGAGGTTTGAGAAGAAGTAGATCTGTTGAAAATACTTCTTTTAACATGTTCCTTCAAAAAGACTGTCTCCACAAGAACTGAAAATTGCTCAACACCTGTGCAAGGCAGCTGTTCCTCTGTATTTTAGAGAGAAATAAAAAACAGTGAGGACAAATTCTGAGCCACCCTGTGATGAATGCAAGCACCTCACTGGAAGCAGACTTACCTCAAAGATAAAAGAAGTATGTGTGAGTAAATACTCGCCGTACATTTATGTTCTTTATGGGGTGAAGCAGGAGTTGAGGGAAAAAAAGTAAGCCATACAACAATGAACAAGAACCCATCAGATTACTTCACTTAAGAACACTTTAGATCTAATCCCAGTGAACATGGGCTTCTACTAGAATTTAAGTGCACTTGGTTGCAATGTAATCCTACCTGCACTAGTGGAGACTGAGAAAGGAGAGTAAAAAGAACTAACAATAAGGGTATTCTTTCTGCCTGATACGAACTCCATCTCTGTCCAACTACAATCACACTCCCATAATTT
The DNA here is from genome assembly GCF_001604755.1 of Lepidothrix coronata. Taxonomy (NCBI): domain Eukaryota; kingdom Metazoa; phylum Chordata; class Aves; order Passeriformes; family Pipridae; genus Lepidothrix; species Lepidothrix coronata. Next base: position 664,565 of record NW_016690486.1, on the reverse strand, counting down.
GCAACATCATGTTACAGATGCTAAAAGCTCTACAAAAACATCTCATTTTCTTCCCTCTGCTTTCCTACAATAGTCTGAAAACAACTGTAGCACTGAGATTTTTGAGTGTGTTAAGGATTTTAGGTTTTGCAGGTAGAGCACACCCTAACTATTTTTATAAAGTTTTAAAATGCAAAGATTTTCATTAAGAAATATCAGCTTCCTTCAGGTTTGTCAATCACAGAGCAAGGAACAACTATTACGGGCAATATTCCAAAGCTAAAAAGCTCTCAATGATTGAAATGCTCTTTAAACTACTTTGGCTCTGAGTTGAAATGGGTTTTGTAACAAAGAGCATGTAAAAATAAAGTTAAACTTGATTTCTCGTTTTAACTTGATTAGAAGCACTTGCAAGTATTTTTTACAAATTCACTAAGCACATTCATTCTTTTAACAGAGTTCAGACACAGCCAAGTAGTACAGTAGCAAAAAGAATTTATGAAGAATTGTTCCTCACTTGCTTATAGCACTGAAGATCAAGTTGGGGAAGGGAATCTGAAGAGCTTTTCTGCATTCCAGCCAACCAGAACAAAAGAATGTAACTCTCCAACAGCAATCTAATATTTCAGAGCCATTAGATTTAAAAAATAAAATTATTCTTAAAAAAAAGTTCTAAACATGAAAATAGTTCATATCACTCATAATTCATGCACTAATTTCTAACCATTTTATTTTTTTTCTGTTTTAAAGTTCTGGTTTAAAATTTACATACAGATAAAAAAACCAAACCACATCCAGAAAATAAGCTTAAAAAAATGACAACATCCCCAGCCCAAGTTATCTTGTGTTTCAAAGGAAACATTCTCATCTAAGCTCCTTACATTGTAGGAATTTTCATTTTAAAAACAGAATGAAGTCCAGGATACCAGTCAGACAGGCATCACTAATAGCATACTTCAACAAATAGGCTTAGAGTTACCAAATTGTTTCTCAGCATACACAAAGATTAATATACATGGCATATAAATATTAACACATTTCCTGCCTCAGATGCTCCCAAATTGCCAATAGAAATCAGTGACAAATAAATTGTCTTATAAATATAGGACGAGTATTTCAAATAACTACAATTTCTTTGCAGCCGAAAGTCTGCAAAACTGTGCAAGTAATTCCTCTTGTATTAATTTGCCTGCTCCCACCACATTTGTTTAATAATAATATCACAACTTAAAATACCTGATGCCCAAAGCAGTTTCATCTGTAACCTTAAAAATACTAGTTATCTCAGATTCCTTCTGGTTTATTCTCAAAAAAATCTTATGGTGGCAGCATTTTAAATAACATGTCAGCTTACTAGGACTACTGTTAAGACATGGAGGCAGGGAGGGAGAACTCAGCCACAGTTAGCAGTGACTCTTGACCCTTTCAAGCCCGGTAGACTGTCAATATCCGAATTCTGAACATCAAAGCACAAGTTTATTCCCCTGCCCCACCAGACTAAACTTGCATCTGAGAACACAACAGCAGCTCAGCTCAGCACTATTTGAGAAAGACACCAGGCAGTGTTATGCAGTGCAATAGTGGAAAAACAGCATTCAACTAAACTGCTGAGTCAGGGGAAATGAAAAGTACTAAAGCAGCATTTGCCATGTTCCTTTCTTTTGTCCAAATTACTTTAAATCACGGCTAGCAATGCCTCTGCACACACACTACATACATACTACAGTCAAAGCTACGCTCTAAAAGAGGCAAACAGCACTGGGGGATTACAGCTTCATAGCAGCCACTGTTGTACCTGACTTTCAACTCCTTTTGCTCCTGATCCTTTGCACAGCATTCTTCCTTTCTTGTGTCTCCTTTTCTCCTCCAGAATTTCCCCATTTGGCTAGCAGGCTCGCTTTAAGTGTCGCTCCTATTTGTGTTTCCCCCACATGAACGGTTCTTGATGCTGTAAGGTCATCTGAACGCAATTGCAACTTTGGCTCGTGCACAAATTTCCTCACCCTCTCTTGGCAGAGCAGCTACACAAACTACCAAACTGAATCAAAAAGGGTTAGGCTACTCCTCTTTTCAATCTGTTGCATTAAAATCTGGATTTTTTGAGTGCATTTTACAGTATCTACACTCTTAACTACGGCCAAAATTTTTAGTTTGAGCACAAAGCTAAACAGAGAACTGTACACAAACATCCTCTAGACAGAACAGATGTTAGCAAACCTTTTCCTTTTAAACATCACATAGAAAGCAAGAACAGGGAAGTGTATACCATATGAAAACACTGCAAAATGTTTCCAGAATCTTCACACAACTAGTAAGATTTATCTACAGAGCAAAATAAAGCAGTACTTTAAAACTGCATATAGCTCAAAAGGCTAAGGCTTTCTGCTCTAAGTCTTTAAACACTGATGAGAGAATAGAGTTACAAGCTTATCTGGGAATCCACAAATACTCCCACAAATTAAACCCCGTTTTGCCAAAATTACCTTTTAAAGTAAACCCAATCACAAACTTTGCCCTTCTCAAAATGGCATTTTTTATATAGTGCATTACCTGTCACCTCAAACTTCTGAGTTTTAAGAATTTGGAAATACTTTATCATTCCTCAAGAAAACCATGAGCAATTTCCTTTCTTAACTTCTCCTCCAAAAAAACCCACAAGAGTTCTTCTCAGTCAGCCTCCTGTATTCTCACATTAAGGACAAGTGTGCCATTGCAGCCACCTCTTCTCCTAGAAGCAATTCTTTTTGTGGACTGATCCAACTTTTTGTGTCAAAACAAAGGATGCATGAACATTGTCTTCCAGAGGTAAACCTGCACCAAGGATAAACTTTTGAATCTTGGTAGAGATGAAACACAACTCTCTCCCTGAAAAACCTAGATTTTAAAAATTTCAATTGTAATTTTTCGAAAGGCTCACAGCTACATCAATGGTTATTGATAGTGCTTCCTATTGCATCAAGCTTTTGGCTGCTGACAACCCAGTTGTAATCAAAAGTATCCTTTACATCCGTGCATGTTTTTGGATGGAGTTGCATTCAGTCACCTCGTTATTCCTTTGAGGGTCCTTTCCAATCCTTTCCAACCCAAACCATTCTGATTCTATGATTATTCTTCAGTACAAGGCTGAGCATAATTGTATGCCTGGTTAACATCCAGCCTTTCACATATATAAACTGTCATTTACTTTATCAATGGAGCTACAGGTATTCCCAGTGCCTTTTCACACCACCGTTTTCCTGCTTCACAACAGTCCTGACTCATACAGTTTCAACACTCTGAAGTGCAGAACTGTTCTGAGTATCAGGCTGTGATTACAGCAAACTGAAATTAGCCATATGGTGAATGGTGGATTTGATGAGGTGATTTACATATGCAAATATAAATCTATTCCCATGCGCACTTCAATATTTTTAAGCTTGAACTGAAACACCTGCAATAGAAGAAATTAAATTTGAGCCTGATAGTGAAGCAAAAAGATTCAAAGTAATAAACAAAAATATTTCCCTGAAGTTTCCTTTCTTCTGCAACAGTGCAAAAAAAGGAAAAGGGAAGGAAAGAAAGACAGCAGTAGGTCTTCAGCAATCAGTTAAAGACAATCCAGAGTGAATATTTGCAGTAATATGCAAATACAGCATTTTCAGTGGCCAGGGAAGGTAATAAAATACTTTTAAAGGCTAAAATTGCAGAGAAAAGTGTTCATTTCAGCAACACGCAGAACTAAGAGACAGATTTCCTGTTCATACCCTTTGTGTCAAAGTTGGGATTTCAACAGATGTTTCACAGCAGATAAACTATCTTCTGAAAATTTATTTTTTGTTTTAATTCATTTTTAAGGTAAGTTACAAAACGCAGTTTTTCTTAGAACTAATAATTTTTCAAGCAACATTTTTCCTACAGGTTTCCCAGTGAGTCCATGTAATTACCACCTTCCATCTGTCTTGCCCATGTACCTTCAGCAGTAGGAGCATTTGCTGACACTATAATCAAGAATGAACTGACAGTAAGATTATTTATCCTCTGCCAGGCTGTGCCACTGTTAAATATAGAGTGAGATAAATTAGGATTTAACTCTAGTTGACTGGCAACTAAATCTTGTATTAGATTTGCTTGGGTTTATTATTCGGCAAAGCTTATTCCAAAACAGAAGTCACTGCTTTGCATGCAATTCTGGATGTGAATTGCCACATCAGTACATCTCGGACCTTCAAGATACCCAGGCACAGTCAGTAAGCAGCAGATTATACTCCAAGCAAATGGGCACAGGAATAGACTGTCTTAATGATAAAAGTATAAAATAAGTTATATGGCTACTGCAAGAAAGCTATAACCCAAATACGGACAAAGTTCAGAATTCATAGAGATTTAAAATCTTGAAAAATTGGCTTGAGCACTGTAACACAGGAACTTTTTCCACTTTCCTCATCTATGCCTACTCCATTCCAACTTAAATAATTTGTTTATTGTTAAATAAAGGAATCAAGAACCATTCATCTCACTTTCACAGCAGTTTCTGTCAAGACACTCTGCTAAGCAGTACCTGAATAAACTCTTCCTGAATGCCCCCACAGACAACTCTTTAAAAAAAATTTAAAAAATAAATTGGATGGCATGTATAAATCCCAAAGCACATTTTACTCAAGATGCTGGCAGTACATAAAGAGATTAAATTCTGGCAGAAGTGCAATCAGCTCTGGTCCTGAAGGATGGGAAGACAAAATTTTAACAACTAAAGGGAGAGCGGTAAATGACAGATTTGGACACCTGGGCATGGCTCCAGATTTTGCAAAATCATAGAATCAAAGGACTTCTTTAAGCAAAAACCAAACAGTTATTTGGTGCTATGTACACACTGATTTTTAAGAGGTCACCTTGCTGACACTATACAACCTTCAAAACTTCAAGGCATTAACCAGATGTCTCCTCCCTAGCCATAAAACATTATGCCACCATAGTAGGAACAATCCAGTACAGCATGACCTACATCATCCATCTACTCTCACTGCATATCCTTGAGACAGTCTGCTTTGTGATAGTACTGCAGAGATATTTGAAGCAAGGTAAGTCTACTGTCTGGCACATCTATTCTTTGATAGTCCATTTGCTATGCAAAAAAATCACCTCAACAACAATACAAAAAAAAAATAATAAGCCCACATGCAGAGCACAAAATTTCTTGATTTCTTTTACCTGCAATGTATTTCAACTCAATGTTTCTAAACTATTTTATTTTGTTAGGTTTTAATATAACTTTCACTACCATCTTAGCTTGGTGATGAGGAATGAAAAGGTCATTGTCTTTAAAAACAATCTGAAGAGAGATTGGAAGAAGGAGTCACTTATCTGTACTAATAACTAGTGTAGTTTTTACTAATGCAAGGTAATAAAAGTTCGTCCTTTGTAGTAACCAATACTGACTGGCACAGTGAGTGTAAAGATCCTAATGATGGACCAAGAAAGTTTACAGAGAAAACTGTGGATCATTTTTCCAGTGAGGAATATCCCCTCACTGCCCTTTTATACCCACACAAGCAAGTATGTGTTCAATCTGAAATCCTTCCCCTGCAGCTTCTGTGAAAACACTGTACGTAGGCAGGATAAATTATTATTCACTACTAGAACATTTGGAATGTGTCTCAGCTTTTCTGATGCCCAGGCATAGTCAGTAAACAGCAGATTATTCTCTGACCAAATGGGCAGAGTAGTAGACTGTCTTAATATTAAAAGTGTAAAATAAGTTGCATGGCTACTATAAGAAAGCTATAAACCAAATACAGACAAAGTTCAGAATTTATATACAGAGATTTAAGATCTTGCAAATATAGGCTTGAGCAGTGTCACACAGGAACTGTTTCCACCTTCCTTCTCATCTAATGGACATTTGTGGTCTAGTATTAAAAGAAGTTAAAAGCAACTCAACCTCAGAAATAACACTAAAACAAAAGCAGCTTGTTCCCCTAATACTCCTTTTCTGCCTTGGCAATCCTACACCATGAAAAACAAACCCCAAAGCAATCACCATCCCCACTCCCAAAAAACCCACACAAACTGAAGGAAAACACAGAGGCCTTTTACCAATCTGCACAATATATATAGAAAAAAACCCTTGGGGGCAGAAGTAGAAAGCAACAGATTACAAAACATCACTCCCTGCCTCTGTCTTATGTTATCCCTATAGCAGTACCCAATTCAACTCCATCCACAAATTATACAAAAAGGTCACCCATCTGAATTCACCCATTTCAGATCTAGCAGGGAAAGTTTTACTAAGGATTAAAACATACCAAAGAAACCCCGAGGCCTCCTTCCCACCTCTGTCCTCTTCCTCTACACACCGTGCGCTCAGTACACATCTCCACATCACACAAGACACTAGGAGCTGCAAGTGTGTCTCCACATGATGGGTCAAGTAAACAAGTGGTTTTCAGTTTGAATCAAGCACTGTGGGTCATTCTTCATATCTAAAGATGGAAAGAACAAGTTCTTCCTTACTCTGGAGTGTGCAAATTTTCTTCCTTTAAAATACATCAAACAATTCATATCTTGGTTTTACAACATATACTAGCATGAACAGAGCAGGAAGATTAATTTAATAGGAATTTCACCATTCCACATTAACAAGAAAGGACAACATAGAAGACAAGCAGTGATGCTCCCACCATGTATCTGAATGAAAAGAGCTCTTAGGAAAAAGAGGAAAGAAGGAAACTTTAGTGATTATTAATTGAGTTCAGCAGACATTTGATAGACTTGCACAGGCATCCATGCCAGGGACCCACAGGGACTGGCTGAGGAACAGAGATCAGAGCCAGGTACAGCCTGCAGTAACAGGCAGCAGCTGCAGAAGGCTGCATCAAACATTCAGTACATCTGCCTCTATCCACACGGGAGCCTCCTGTTCCAGATGGCAAACAGGTACTGAAGACTGTATGGCTTTTTTCTGAAATCAGTTTAAAGAACGGCAGACAGCACAAACTGAATAGATAGTCAGCTGGTTTGAAATAAGAACTGGCTTGGTGTCATCCCAATTATGCTAAGAGCCCCCAAAACAGTGTCAGGAGGTTCCCAGAAGAAAAGCAGACAGCATGCATATGCTATCCTTCCCTCAGGCCCAAATTCCCCCTGCCTCCAAAGCTGTTATGAAATACTGGTTGTAACTATTAAAACCAAAACATTTCAGAATAGATGTCAGAGTAAAAGCAAAGATAAATATTCAATATTTATGCAACTCATAATTCCACAAAAAATTAAGATAAGTGTGCTTTTGGGGGTAAATAACAGGAGAACTCAGCTGCTGCTTGTATTTTAACATTACTTAAGACAATTCCAGGAAAATCCTGTATGCCTCTAGGCCCGTCTAACCCTTTGTTCAGCTTGCATCTGCCAATCCAAAACTCTAAACTGATCCCTTCATTTTTCAAATGCCACCATCTAACCATCAGGCTTGTTAAGACTGAGTTTATCTAGCAGTCAAGTCAACCAAAGGTCCATCTACTCCCTCAGTTACAGTCTAGTAAATCCATTTAGTATAGCTGCACTACTTTGGATTTACACCACAGCAGTAGTACAGCGCAGTAGAGTATAAAACTAAAAGCTATTAACTAAAAGACAGTTTAAATTAACATTTTCACTGCTTAAGTTTAAACTTTTTGGCTGGCTGGGACTTGTAAACACAAAGCCTCCACCAAGAAAAGTATCCCTATCAGTGAGACAAGCTAAGCTAAATTACTTATACTCCAACAATCCTATGTAACCACACATATCCACAGAACATCTAACCTCTCCATTTGACAGCCCAGTGCTGTATTCAGATATGGCACCATTTAATTATGGACTGGATTGCCAGAAGAGAATAGGACAGTTAACTTACTGCTGTTTAATGAGCACGCTCTTGTTAGTTGTGAATACATTCACTGTACTCATTAAATCAGGAGGCACTGGGGTTCTGAATACATCATTAAAAGGATCCAGGAATGCTGCTGCTTTGTTCAGCATGACTACATGCTCTGCTTGACAGTTAGAAAATGAGCAAGAAATGTAAGCCCCTTCCTGTTGGGCCAGCAGATCTAATTTTAAACTAGGACGAGGGAGAGAGTGGGAAATCTGCTTCTTCAGAGCTTCACTCATTTAGAACACAAATTTCTCTTCCTACTGCTGACTTGATGCAGTAACACGCTCAGTACTGCAAGACAGCAATAAAAAGAAATGTCAAGCTTGGTGGGCAGTGAGGGTGGATACCTAAAATAAGTTAAAAAATAAACAAACCCATAGCCCATTTTCAATACATCCAAGCAGCAGGAGTGGGCACTAATCTATCAGGTTGCCAGTTAGCAAAATGAACCTTTATAAAACAAATACACACAGACCCCTAACATGGCAGTTCCCACACTATTTACCATATATTGATTACGGTTGAAGAGGGCGTGAAACTGGCCAGTAGGCTCCTGTACATTCTCACAGAGAAGATTTAGAACATATGTTCAGTGAGAGGATGAGTTTTCTTCCATTACCCACAAAGATACACACCCACATGAGAACCTAATGTCTACAGCATTCTAGAGTTACAGGGAAATTAACTGGCAACTGTTCAGGTCAAACCCATTGCATGGAAGCATTTTTTACCAAAAGAAGTATGTGAACCAACATCACTGATGGCATCACTGGAGCTGCAGAGAGTCCTGGAAGTTAAGATTTAACAAGCACAACTGCTTCCTCTAGCACATCCTTGAGAGGGAAAAGTAGATTTCTGAAACATGTTTATAACAAGCCTTCCTTCTCCTCTCCTCCCACCTCATGTACAGAAAGTTGTTGGGGGGAGGGGGGGCACGTGGGGCAGAGCAGACCAGGACTTAAAACTCAGTGAAAGGCTGTGCAAGACTCAACCACTTTAATCCAAGCAATTATTTTTCAGTTAGAAAGTTGTTGATACTGTAAGAAGCTACATAAATACTGGATTCTAGTCAAACAAAGACTGAACACCTATGAAAGCAAGCTTAATACCACAAGCACATTTACCCCAGTGTGTAAATGTGCTCCCATCATGCAGACACAACAGCTCATCTCTTACCTGGGAAAAACATGTTCTAACCAGTCATGTTACCACATTAGGACTTTATTTGCTCCAGGCTTCAGAGCTCATCAAGATCCCAATTTTTTCAGTTTTGCCAACAAAATAATCTTCAGGGAAAAAATCCTTCTGATTAAGCAGTCAGGCTTAATGCAACATGCCATGACTAATCCTCTTAAATTTTCTCTAGATCCCACACCGTAATCTCAGTAACACAGGAGAAACTGTTCTTTTCATAGGAGCTATGTGACTGTGTGGACTGTCACAATCTTACTCATTTAGCAATTGATTACTCAGTGCTACCAACCTGAGTTATCAACACCTGAGTTTGAGCACATGGTCCAGCTCACCTGGGGTGCAAGCACACAGCAGTACTGTCAAATGATTAGGTCTGAGCTGTAAAGCAGCACTCACCCATATCAACCACCAAAGACTTCTTGGGTCACATCCCACTGCTCTCCATAGTGCAGTACACAGATGCACTTAGTTCTTTTATACCATACTGTGGAGCCTGAACAATTACCTGGCTCTCCAAGGGTTTAAAGTATTAGGAAGTATTACACCATTACCAGAAGGAAGAAAGGCTGAAAGTTTGGGGATAGGAGGATCAAAAAGGGAATCACATTCAGACTAGACCTAGACATGTATCTCTTACCAGGAATATGCTGGGGTTGTAGCATTTGATTAAAATTCCAGTTCACTGACTTAAGAAGAATAAAGAAACCCACCTATTAGGTCACCAACACTGTTTTCTTAGTGTCAGATAAAACAATGCAAAGAACGAGTATTCAGATTTTCTGATCAATCGTATGGTCTGTACCTGTAACATCCAGAAAGGAACATGCACAGGGAAAATCCATGCAAAAGGCATGAGAGCCTCAATAAGAAATGTATGTTTGATTGTTAATTTGGGTACTGTTCTCTTTAATCATTCTAAAAAGCTATGTATGAGAGAGCTGTCTGATTAGTGTTAGGAAGCTGAAAGATGGATATATAAAAATAAAAACTTATCAAGTGTTGCATTTTCTTCCCTTTGTGCTTAACACGGGGCAACTCATGTACAGTCTCAGCTGGTTTAACTCAAAAATATCACCACGCATTTTAATGACAGAAAGGAAAAGATGATGTATGGGGAATTGTTTAAACATTTGTTTTTCTGCTTAGCAACAACACACTTACATGGCTAAAAAACCCACAACACGGGAGATAGAGAGACATACTTGTTACCTATTATAAATAGTTTGCATTCTTCAGGTCCTTAGATACTTTTGGTCTGCCATTTAGTCAGACTTGCATCTTCCCGGTAAGATACCTCCCTTTTGCATTTTGAACAACACAGAGCATATGAGAAGTTCACAGAATACTAAGCAGCTTGTGGTTTATATTTTAAGGATATTTAAACTGGTTAACTGACTTCCAGGGGGGACACAAATTACACATTCAAAACAAGAGACACACTCTTTCTTTGTGTCGTCACGGAAGAAAAAACCTGCTTTTCTTCATGCTATGTGCTGTATCACCATAACATAATCAGATATAATCAGTAGACTTTAATCTCATTATTAATACCTCTTTGCTCTATGTATACTACATCTACTCCTGTGTCTCACCAAGAACATTCAAAATCTTTGCAGGAACAGCTTTGCATTAAATACATACACAAAAAGTAATACCACAAGGGCCCTGTCAAAATAGTGGTGTTCATGAAAATAGAAAACAAATACTTGAATGGCAAAACACGTGCACTTCTAAACTTGAGTCCCGGCTAACCCTGCAAGTCCTCCTTCTCAGGCAAAGCAATTGTATTTGTTCTCATATGAACACATTTTTTCTTCTTGTTTCAAACACTTCAGACTGGTTTTTAATACACTGAAGTTAACACAAATATCTTGTCCAGCTACATGAGGGGGAAAAAAAAAAGAAAAAAATCTGTTTGTTGAATGGAAAAACAATTTCTCAGGCGTTTCTTTTTCCATGTATTCCACTGCACCATATGTGAGGGCTGGAAGAGAGCCTAAGAACATCTGCCACAGACTTTAAAACCCCTAATAATAGCACAGCTGGTGTCCCTAGCCTAATGGTCTCAGCACAGACTCATGTGACCACTCTTGACTCTGGCCCCCAACCCAGGCAAAGTGCAGAAACACTCAAAGGTTGGACACCATTCATTCTAAACTCAATTTGCATTTCACTAAAGAACAAACACAGAAAGCAAGTTGAAATCCTTGCATTTCAAGCAGTTCAACAGTCACTGATTCCATAGGATTCCCATAGGATTTCCTCCTGCTCCTTTCATTAAATTCCAATTTAGCAGAGCACTCCTTATTCCATAAAATGGAGCTCCTCAAGAAAATAACTGCGAATCTCAGTGATGCAGGGTTAGACACATAAAATGTTTAACTGCACTTAACTATACCACAGAGGTGGTGTTTGGGTTTTTTTCTCCCACTAAACTCATGGACTACCTTCATTCCTGTCCATTTATTTTACTAATAAACAGATGTTTCTACCAGCTTTCCTTTAAACACATTCAAATGCACTGGTTTGTAGAGGAGAAAACCCATATTTCAAAGAGAAAAAAAAAAAGAAGGCAGAAGAGCACAGAACTCAGGACATGAAAATATGTTTTAGCTCACACAGAGTCAGCATTGGGCATTAACAGGTATTTGTCACACAGATGCTTTAGGGAAATGTCTGCGATTTCCCATGCCCAAAGGATGCAACTGCGTGAAGGTGAGAACAAAAAAAGCAATGTTTGCATGGGGGTGAGGTACCTGAGATTTTCATTACACTTCAGTCCACACTCTGCCCCCTTTATTGTTTCATCTATAAAAAAAGGAGGTAGCTTCCAATAGTAAATGGGCATGAGTTCACTTTATTATTTATTGTAACATGCAGAGGTAGGCCCATGAAAGGCACGTTTAGTCACTAGCAAAGCACGAAGAGGTGGCTATTATAGCAAATTGCTGTATCCACAGTAACAATAGATTGAATACTGAGCTCCAAATTCCAAGAACAACCCATTTAATTGGACTACTCTAAAATGCCAATGTGACACTAACATCCTCATCAGAAAACGTTTTCATTCTTATTTCTCATGAGGGAGAGAGGGGAGACAAACCCAAAAGCAGAGAAAGGCAATACTTTGTAAATTCCCACACTGTCCAACAATGTTGGCCCACTTTAAAATAAGAGACATTTAACAGATAATCACTCTTAATTTGTACCACATCACTGAATAACAAAGGAAAAAAGAAAATACGGAGCAAGTTACTTTTTAGTTTTGTATAAAAGCACCAAAGTCTGAGAAAGGAAAACACGCTAGAGCAAACCAGTTACAGTAATCAATTTGGCTGTGACAAACATACTTACAGTCATGCATAAGTTATCTGCCTTACTCCTCCTACTAGCCCTCTATCTGATCCATGACTTCTCTCAGAGCTGTAAGATCAAGGTAAATTTTAGGTAGCTTTTTTAAATCAAGTCTCATATTCAGGCTATTAAACTACATACATGCTCTTATTTCTGACTTAACTATGAATAAAGGTGTATTTTAAGAAACAAGGAAAATTGTTCCACCTTTTCAAAAAAAATCTTAACATCAGCAAGAACTGTCAGAGGAGAAACAAAAACCTGCAGCAAAAGAGCCTCTATCGATAGAAAAGACACAGCCGCAAACAACATCAGCTGGATCATGAATTCTTAATTCCAAAAACTGTACCACACAACTACCTATAGAAAGCTGTATTTATGTGGGCGTGCTGTAGATTTCTGACTGCAGATAAGGCAAACCCTCTTCATTCCCACCTTACACTGCAACTGGGGAGTTAACTGTGCAATGGCAGCAACAGCTGTGCCACAAGTGTTCACAGTGGCTGTAGCAAATATCTGGGCTGGCACCAGCAATGAATTACACTGCTTTTTAAAAATAAATTTGACATCAGGCGCACTAAAGAAGTCGACTGTTGCTGTGCTGTTGCTTGTGTAACAGATACAGTAACTGCATATAAGACACATGACTCCCCTCAACTTGGCAGAAAAGGCCACTGTTCACAAAACAAGCGTGATCTCTCAGGGGCACAAACAATTTGCAAAGTTCTCTTGTCTTAGTCAGCTCTTAACTTCTGGCTTGGAGTGGGCACATAACTACTGTTGTCTCCAGATTTTGTTTCCTCACTTGCTCGAGGCCCAAACTTCTTTTCCCTTTATCTCTGGTGCTACATGCTGTAGCTCCAAGCCCCAGGTGACAGAAAGCAGGTAAAGACAAGGAGTCCTTACAAGTGTGTTGATACATCCCACATTTCAGAGAGACAGACCCTAGCTATCTGCACTATTTCATTCAATACAACCATATCTGCATAAATTTACATGTGCTCAGCCTTACTCTACTCATGAGATCAAGCTACTGATCAGGAAATCTTAACCTACATGCTTTCTAGCCCATCTGCATGCTACATCCTTCCTCTCAGCAATTTGTAATTTATCCAGCAAACAGTTTTCTCTTCCTGAGTATTTAAACATGCGCCTTTATTAAGCAGCTGTCCTGACAGAACCTGTATTTTTCTACTCAGGAAGCTACAGGCTACGGTGTAAGGCAAATAAGGCTGTCAGAGGACAAAGACACAATGCAAACATTGTATAACTGCAAAGTAAAGTCATAGACACAGTTACCACAACTTGCAATAATTCCTGTTGGCCTGATTCCTATCTCTCTGGAAATATGTCTCTGACAGTACTGCTGCACACAGTCTGTAGAAGATTGGGGGTGGATGGGGGAGTAGTTATAACACGGTAAACTAATCACAGAGCTCATAAATAACATGAGATCACAGAGTTATAAAGTAGACTAGAGGCCTTCCAAACCACAATGCAGCTTGGTTAATGAGACAGTCCCCTACTTTACATACCCTTCATATCTGGAGTTACAGTTTGATTCACGCCAGCTAGCATTTATATAAAGAGGTCATAGGCTCCAGTGAAAGTGATTTGGCTAAACTTAGCTCAAACAGGAACAAACCCTTGAAGCACACACCATGTAATAATTACCTATATCCCTATCGCTAAATCTGTGCTACTTACTATCCCCATCTTGAATAAGTATCAAAGAAGAGTTAACACAAATGGATAGCACTCTCACATTACTGCAGCTTTGTACGGAGTTGGGCATACTCCCTAAACAAGAAGCAAAACTTGGACAAAATAACCAAGAAAACACCACTGTGCTCAGCTGCATTTACCAGCACTGAGCTGAAACAGGTTAACAGACTAAATTTGCCCTCCTGTTTACAACACCTCCCAAGCAAACTTCTCCATTTGCAAACCCACTCTTCTAGGTGCATATGGTAACTTGTTCAAGTTCAGTGTCAGTGTTGCCAAGAGATCCGTTTTTGCTCCTTTCCTACCTTCTTCTCGTTTAAGCTGCACATGTACTTTACCACAACGTATCATACCCCAGGGCACAATGAAAAAGTGGAAGCATCAGTGCTTAAGTATCAAAAGAGCCACTTGCAAGTGCAGAAAACAGAGTTATTTCATGCTTTCATTTGCTTTGTGGTCATTTGGAAGTATGCAATTCCAGAAGCTCCAAACAGGGTAAAGCAAACAAACACTGGGCAGATCGCAGTGAGATCTCTTAACCTGAAGGTCACATCATCAGCACTACAAATGTGGAAGCAGCTGCAGACATTTTGACATGGTCCCTATATTGCAGAGTGCAAGATCCAGGAGACTGTACTTCAAAGACACATTTGAGGTTGTCAAAGATTCCAGACGCTGTCAAGGATTTCAGACTCTTCTACCTCCACAGACGAGATAATGTACATACCATCTATATTCAGCCAGGTTGTGATACTTTATCCAATAGCAGTGGTTTAGGCTTTTTTGTTCTGTTTTCAATTTAAAAGTAGGGAACTCAGAGGTCAATATAGGCTCCCAAGACAAAATACTGGCCATGCTGGACCCAACATCATCTCCTGTAATGTAATAGATCTTTCCAAATTCTACTCCCCCACCCTCAAAACACACCCATCCACTGTATTCCTTTCCCCTTCTCCACCTTTTTCACTTCAGACAGGCTAAGGGGGATCTTTGCACGAAAAGCAACAAGTAACAACATGTTTAACCCCTGTGACTCAAATATGGTTTTGCTGTTCTAGAGTGTAAATGGCAAACTACACTAAATCTACAATAATTTTCTTGTCTCCTGCAATTCATTCCCAAAGGAGCAAAGATAACCCTCAAGATACAAGAAGTAAGCAACCAACCAACCCCTTTAAAATCAATAATCCACATCTTCATGGTTTGGACTTTAATCAAGGAACCATTCCCAAGTTACAGGGCAGTATTCTACTTCTCATAAATGATAGGCTTTTACATCTGTAAATATGTTTCCAACTTCTATTAAAATCTATTCTCCAAAATGTTACTGGATCCTCTAGTTCAGAAATTTTTGTTAGACATGCAATACAGTTAGGTAGCATAACTTCTTTTGGCCATCACAGCAATTTCCTGGTATCTTTTGTGAAAAAATATTTAGAAAAGAAATTTATAAAGTAATTATTTGGGTTTGGGTTTTCTTTAAGAGCTAAATCTTAAATAAGAACTCACATGCATTTTACCATTTCCATTTAACTTGTTTGCTAATTTTTCTCTTTCAAATGCTCTTCATACTAAGAACTTTATAAAGTATTAACTCAGAGCTTGAAGAAAAAAAAAAAAGAAAGAAGATTGCCAACTTCTCTCTTGGAGCTCTTAACTGAGGAATAAAGGAAACTCCGCAATACTTGGCATACAAAAAAAAGCCAGAGACAAAGTATGCTTAAAATTACCAACAAAACAAACAAACAAACACAAACAAAAACAGGGAGACAAAGTAGAAGATTTGCCAAAATGTCAGAATTCATAAAAGAAGCTTGCAAATGTCTTCAGTGCCCTTAAAGAAAAAACAATGCCTTAATATAGTGAGATCCCAAAATCCTTTCACTTTTCTGGTGGTAACTGACAATACTATTGAACAATGCATTGTGCAAAACAGTCCCTCCCAAAGTCCATTCTTAACTTCACATACACGGAGTTACAAGTTGGCACACAGCTGTATATGTTTTCTATCACAAAACAAACAATAGTTTCCAGTTAGAAATCAGGACAATCAGGAACCACCAGTTCGCATTCAGAAGAGAATTTAATTACCTGTTGTAGGATTCACATCAGTGCTAGAAGCCCTGTTCATGCTTTCCTGATATCTTAATAAGTATTTTCTAGCTGTTCAGTCTTAAGGGTTCACTAACTAAGAAAAACACCCAAAAAACTTTCATTGCCCACATTATAACTGCTGCTTGCTTACCTTCTCCAGGAAAGGTCTGAGGAACAAAGAAGAGAACACAGTAGTACATCTGCTATAACAAGTCACGTTACAAACTGATCATTTTCCTGACTAGGCAGCCCCTCCTATTTCCTCTTACTCATTTCTCCTGCTACAACATTATATCATGTCTTTATCTCCAAGTTATTCCTGCTGGTCATAGGATCAAAACAATAGGCTTGCTCCTAGGTGCATTTAGGAATTTCCTCTCAGCCTTCTTGACAAGGTAATTAGTGCTAATTTACCAGATAACAGAAACAATCCTCCCCATGCAATTCTGCTAATCAAGATTACTAAAATGATGTTGGCGGCTTTCTTTCATTTAGAAACAAACAAATAAAAAGTACCCAAAACAAAACAAAAAAAGACTCCAACAAACCACAAAACAAAAACTCCCACACAACTAAGAAATCATACAATTTTTATAACATTAACTGTTATTTTTAAAGACACCTATATAACCCAGAGCATGTATGTTAAATACAAGGTGTGGTATATACACTAAAACAAACTAAACACCAATTGGCCTTGCCTGCACATTCCTGCATTGCCTTTGTGCCATCTCCACCATTCGTCTAACTCCTTAGGAAAGATAAACTAGTAAAAAAGTAAACCCAAAGAAATAAAACAAATTTTTCAAACCATGTTTTTCCAATTTGCCTCCCTGACTTATTTCCCAATGGGTAACAGTCACTATGAAAGATCTAGACAAAGCAGTACAACACACAGCTGGTGACAAGGCAGGACTATCCCCACCAGAGATGGCAAACTGTGAGACCAGGTTAACCTGGCTGTAAAAGCAGAGCCTTCAGGCACACACTTTCCCAATCACCTCCAGCTAATATTAGTGTAGGTTGTCCTGAGAGCACACTCTCACCCTGCTGCACACTTACACTGAAGCCACATATCCTTGTCACTTCTTTTTCCTCCCAGAGACATTGGTTCTTCCACCACTCCACATCAATGTGATCAGGAATGCAACCTGATTGGAAAGGCTAAGCCAAGGGGATAGTGGAGTCAAACCAGTAAACCAAGGCACTGTGTCGGCTTCAGCTGTGAGGATTTTCAAATATTGGTGTTGCAATGCTATCTTCCAAGCTTCGCTGCCGTGAGAACAGTAATCCCTGGTGGGACTCAAACCATCAATACTTCCACTAACTGGTGTGTGTGCTTAATTGTGACACCAGAGGGGTGAGGAAAACCACTAGATGAGTGCCCAGAGCCAGAATTTACAGATCTACACAAGGACTAACCCAAGACTTAACAGCAAAGGCCTCCTCTGGAGTTACAGAGAGCTGAGGTTTGTTTGCCCAGACCAATTCAATAGCTGTAGGAAACTGATGCTGAGAAGCTGATTGGAAACAGAAGAGCCAAGAAACAGTTTTGTTCTTGCTGAATTCATGCCTGCTGGAAGAGCAGCGCTGTGCTAGATTTACAAATCCAGGAAATAATCCATTTAGTCCATAATAATCCATTATTAGTTGGTTGAAGGGAAGAAAGGTCAGCTTTAATCCAAAGATTTTTTAAAAGGAAAAAAATTATTACAATAAACAATAAGGACTATTTTGAAGTACAATTTTGCCTACTTGAACTCACTATGTCTAAATACCAGTTAACAAGTCATGCGAAATTTTTTTTAAGGAAGCATCATCTTTACTTTAGCAAATAAAAGAAATTGATTCCAGTTCTTAATTCTTACTGTAAATATTCATATAGATCAACATAATGCATTTCATACTACTTTTTGATATTAAAAAAAACCCATTTACAGCCACATTTCATAGAGTCACAAAATACTTTGGGTTGGAAGGGATTTTAAAGATCAACTAATCCAGTCCTTTGCAATGGGTGGGGGCACCTTTCACTGGACCAGGTTGCTCAAGCCCTGTCCAATCAAGCCTTGAACACTTCCAGGAACAGGGCATCCACAGCTTCTCTGTGTGTATCATTTAAGGTCTTATCATTATGATAAATTTTCTGTCATCAGGTCTCATCAACAACAATTTGGGAACAGGAATAAGATACAAAATATCCCTCAAAGAATGAAATAAGATCATAATAAAACTGTGCATGTTGAATTTAAGAAATCCATTCTCATATTCAGCATCCATACCCAATGTGCAGTGATCTCAATCTGCCTTTTTCACCACAGCTGAGAAGCTCTTCATTAGTTAAGTAACTACCATGAACTGTTAATTCTATGTTTATCACCTTCAAATTACACTTGGTTATGACCTTTGTTTTTACACACAAATGCTTCTAGATTTAATACATTACTCATCCCACAAAAGAACTGCCTAAATTTGTTTTTTTTTTAAAGACAGAAATACCCCCAGGAACAAACCAGAAAAGATTCCTTTTTTCCAAGACAAAAATCATATTTCCCTCCTCTCTTTCCTGCTGTTCAGTATAATAGTACAGAGCAACACCAATAAGAAAACCTTCCATTTTTTTTCTTTACGTCAACACACAGCAGGTGTCCTCTGGAAGTTGATAAATAGTACAAAATGGGTGCAGTGTTTACTCTTGCAGGGCGGATGTTACTAAGTCAGGCTCAAGAAACTGATTCTGACTTATCTTGAACATTCACCAGTGAGCAAAGTGAGATGACTGTGTGTCTTGGAAGTGCTCTGTTCCCAGCCTGTGAAATCCCTGACTCCACTTTTGAACACTGATCTTTTTCACAGCAATGCCCTTGGATTAGATTAATAGTCCATCAGTTTTACTGAAGGCAAAAAGAGCATAGAAATATCACTAAAATAGCTATTGCAATAGTAGCGCTGTCTTATCCTGCACAACCCATCTGCCAGACATGTCTTTAAAATTTCTGTAAAATGCACTCAAATTACTTGAGCAAGTCATACACTCTTCAGGGAAAGGAGAGTCTTCTGGCCCACTTGGAGTTTTCCTTTTGTAAGAGGACTAATAATGTACACTAACAATGTTAGTCATGTAGGGAAAAAAAGGTGTAGGCATAGCATATATGTCTACTGAGTCAGCTACCTATTTCACATACTCTACCCTATCAGGTCCTACACAGCTACAGAGTGTGCCAATCCATTGATCCCAAGAGACTGACAGTCTTTTAAGAGAGACTCACAAGAACTGGATTTAATTCTAGTACTGGCACCAATTCCTGAATTACCTCAGTCAAATGTTTTGATCTTGCTGCCCCCCTTCATCCACTGCAAAGTAAGAGAAGACTGCTTTTCGTGACCTGTGAATGCTTAAACTCAGTTCATTAGAAGTTCACATTGAATGTTTTGCAGCTTTTGCAATGCAAAAGGGCAAAGTATTTAGGAAAGTTGCATTTGCCTGAGGTACAACAGTTCCTAAATGAAATCTCATCTAGTAGATAAAAGCAGTACAAGTGAATGTCATGGAGAAATCAATGTCCTCTGCAGAAAAAGTGATAGCATAACATACAACCAATAGCATGACAGTAGAGAGCTCTTTGGACTTTGGGACAAAGTACTCTGCCAGAAAAGTGCAATATTTAACCTTTCTCAGACGTTTCATTCTAACAGCTTTTGATGTCTTGCCAAAAGACAGCTTTCAAGAAAGCTGTTACCGAGTAAAATCCTAGTGAAAAAATACACAAGTAATCAAAGGTTATAAACATTTCAGACAATCAGAAAAAGCACTTTCAGTTGGGACTGCCTTATATTGGAAATCTGTGGCTCTCAGGTCAGTCACAAATCACTGGGTCAAGCTGTAGCATGCTCATCTACCACCTGACAATAGCACGTGACCCTCAGGAAATACAGCCATAAAGGACTGATCTTGTTATGACCTTCACACATGCAGGTTTGTGGAATTCATTTACAGGACCAAAGGCTCCAAGAAGGTAATGTTTTTGGTAAACACTTGGCAAACGCCCCCTCCATAAATTTCTGGAAGTGATCATTACTGCAGTATTACCCAAATACAACGGAAGCCTACCATTCCTTTCTGAAGGCAGTGCAATTTGTGAGTACAGAAGATCTATCACAAGAAATCATGTTACCAGAAAGATTGATTTGCTCCTCATCACTTTACAACAACAGTGCTTAATACCTCCTCAGAAACAGCTAGTATGATCAGATGTGGCTGCAAAGAAATTTTGTTTAAGACAGGTTTAAAGGACAGTCTAAGGACATTGTTCCAATGTCTTCCAGTTCTGCTAAATTTACAGGTATCACTGGGGAATAGGTTTGCACAGATTTGAACTGCAAGGTTTCTGCTTACTGCAGAGGAGTGTCTGGTGCTCCCTTGCAAAGCATGCAAATGTGCAGTATCTGATAGTGAAACTAGGCTTTCTGGGACAGCAACGTTGTTAGTAACAAAAGCTCCACTTCAGTAAACATTAAAGAGGACAGTAAGTGTAAAAGTCTTCATTTCCCACAAGCAGCAGACATAGATGACTTTTAAAAAATCTCTCTTGACACAAAAATTGCATTTCAGTATCCTTTAGGACACCAAGTTATGGCTTCTGTCAGACCATAATTCATGCAGAGTCCCGACTTGCAAGAAACTAGAGTCCACTATGACATTACCAGCACCTGCCTTTCAAAGGATGAAATTTAGAATTTATGTGAACATACAATACAAAAGTGCACTGACTGATTCCAATTTACAGCAGTCAACTAAGGTCAAAGAGGCACATGTAACTAATTCAATGTATCCACAGTTTTCATTCTTCCCCTCTAGACTATAAATGTTTCCACTGCATGAATATTTTCCTAACCTTTGGTTTCTATTAAAAGATGGGACAACTCAGCATTATTTTAAACTTCATTGAAAATTAATGATAAGCAGTTTTTCCGTGTTTTGTTTGAAGCACTGGAATTATTATGTAGCAGAGCAGGGGGTTCATACATTTTTTCCTTTAACTGGGAAACTGGATGAGAGGTGATCCCTCCCCTCTACTTGGCACTGGTGAGGCCACACCTTGGATACTGTGTTCAGTTCTGGGCTCTCCAGTACAAGAGAAAGATGGACATACTGGAGAGAGTACAGTGAATGGCCACTTACATAAAGAAGGGAGACCAGTGCATTTCTCCTATGAGGAGAGGCTGAGAGAGCTAGGACTGATCAGCCTGGAGACAAGAAGGATCAGGGAGATCTCATCAGTGTGCATAAATACTCGCAGGGAGGCTGCACAGAGGACAGAGCCGGGTTCTTTCCAGTGATTCCCAGTGACAGGATCAGAGGAGATGGGTGCAGCCTGAAACACAGGTAGTTCCCTCTGAACATCCAGAAACACATTTTATCTGTGAGGGTGATCAGGCACTGGCAGAGGTTGCTCAGGGAGGCAGTGAAGTTTCTACCCTTGGAGATATTCAGAAGCTGTTGGGACACATACATCTGCAATTTGCAGTATGCTCTAAGATGACCCTGCTTGAGCAGGGAGGTTGGACCAGATGACCTCCAGAAATCCCTTCCAACCTTAACCATGCTTTGATCCACTAAACCCAAAGTGGCACCCTCTCTACAGAGCTCCTACCTTCACACAGGATCATGAAGTCTACTTTGTTCTTTTACAACACATTGCCTGCAAAATTTCAGAAATATAAACTTGTAATCACTTTGTATTTATCTTTTTTTGCATTTTTGCTCTACACCAGTCATTTTCATCCTGGCATTCACTGATCTCCTTAAGGGGTCTACAAAAAGAAAGCAAGGAAAGATCCTTTACCTGTTTTAATACACATGAAAACTTGAAGGTATTTTTAGACTCCCCTGCAAAGTTACAAGAGATTTATAAATCAAAAGCAGTAGAGAAAAACAACCTCTCACTTCTACTTTTCAAACCCTTCAGAACGCATCATATAAGAAACATTTAAAAAAAGGGAAAAAAATACGATAAAAAAGCATGAGCTATTTTCATATGGATATTTTACTAGAAGAGCAACATTTAATGAAAAATACCTGGATAATTTGTCCCCAGAGCGATTATAAGCACACGCAGAAAAAGCGCATACTTTTGATAATCAAACTAGATCACACAGTCTTTCTGGTCTTACAGCCTCCGAAGAAAAACATTTACCTGTTGATGTTACAAATAACAAGGAAAAAAAAGCCATCCTTATTTTGTATGAGTTGTAAAAAGGGAAAGCCATTCCAAATATATAATATAGACCACTTAGATAAATATAAATAAATATTTCAGATTATAAAACTAAAATCATACTGGTTTACACATTAAGTTTTGAGCATTGTGTTATTCACAATAAAGACTCCAATTTGTGGGCATCTTGCTCAGGTAAGAACACTCAGAAACGCAGATGGAACCAGAAGTTACCAAACTGAAAATATTCAGATTTATTCTTATGAATATTCTCAGTTGCTATCATAAAGGACAATGTCTGTGTACAGCCTAAGAACAGCAATTACTCAGTATTTCTCTCTTGTGTTCATACAGGTGCTGGGAGTCAAGGACACGCCATAAGCACATAAATATGCAGTAGGTTATTGCCAGCCTCAGCATTAGCATCTCATCTACCAACACGCAACCAGTGTTGGTTATATCAGAGCTTGGAGTGCAGCAGCTTCAAATTCAGCTTATGTTCACTGTAGACTTTCTCTCTTGACACCAAAGTCTCATCCACTCACTACTATTGCTTCCTTTGCCTCACTGCTAACAGCTGCTCAGCTGCCCAGAGAACAATCTGATTGAAAATTAACCTTAAAAACAGTTCTTGCCTGAGTCAAGGACTCAATTCCCAGCACCACAATACAGAAGGGGATATAAGAGGGAATCCATTGCAATGGGAAAATTTGCTCTGCTGGGCAGCAATATGGTCTAATGTCAAAACAAGCCAATAATGAAACTTTGCAAGAGCTTCTAAACCAAGCTCTTCTCACATTTCCTTCCTTCTTTCTAGTAGTCAGACTGCTGCAATGTTCTGGACTTCTGCTATAAATGCAAGTAAAAAACAACAGGGCTCTAACATATTAATCAGAATACTTAACAAAAATGCACCCAAGGAAATACAACAGTTGGGGAGCAGCAGTGTCAATTGGGTTTTCAGCATCTAATGGACTGCAAGGTTAAACAATCCCATCCAGAGGAACTGTAAGATAAGGCAAAGAATCAACTCCAGTACAGCCACTCACTGATTTAACCACAGCAAATCTGCCAACATAATTGAATCTAAGAATTATCTCAGAGCTAATCTGTTTGTGCTATCAATAAGCCTCTTAGCTGGTCAACCATAAGCAGGATGACTATATAGCATGACTTTTTTGCACCATAATCAATAGACTCCAATAAAAACAGAAATATTGATGAATCAAAGTTCAGATAAAGGGCAGTTTTAGACAAAGAATAGTAGCAGTGAACTCCCGAAATTTATTTAGGAGACATCACATTATTCACGACAAAGTAAAATAAGTGCTTGTAAACTTGCAGCTATCTCAGTCAAACCACAGAGTAAGCAGGAAGGCTTTGAATCAGACACCAACTGGTATCTTGGAAAGCCTACATTAACAGGAAGTTCATTCTCAAGATTTTTATCTCTCCAAGTAGCACTGATCCCACAACTGAATCCACAAAATTGAGCCCTCCATACAGGTGTAGCATTCCAAGGTGGCATGGGCATTGCTCAAGTAGTTTTAATGATAAAAAATGTGACCAGAGAAACATACCTTGACAGCACAGGCATTGCGGATCACAGACCAGTTTTACAGTTCCATCATTACACAGCTTCATACATTAACTGAGCTGCCTACAACTAACGTGCAATCGCTGTCATTTAGTGACTAGAAAGCGGTTCTACTAACTATGTTTTTATAGTAACTCTGAAAGCCACCTGGTGTGTAGTCACTACTGGAATCTGTTCCTTTTCATAGCCCTTATGCAGCACACAAGTGACAATCTCATTCCCACCAGAAACAGGAACAACATGACCATCACATGGGAAGATGCCAGTATGCCTTTGGTCACTTCACATACAATTCAAATGTATTTACTCTTTAACCTTGACCTTGGAGGCAACACTAAGCTTCCTACAGAGACAGAACTGCCAGGTACATCTGGAGAAAAGGAACAGTTCAAAATAAAAACAGACCTAATTAAAACAGCCTGCCTATCAACAAGATTTATCTGACCAACAGGCTAAAACACAGCTGCTAATTCCATATTGTAGTTATCAGGACTTCCGATAGCTTACAGACCAGTTATACCAGTCTGTCTGTTCTTGCATTAATATGGAAGTATTGTGAAATAACCACTCTGTGAAACCAAACAGGAGTTTTGTAAGAGTTAAAGTGGGGTTATTCAAAAATATACTGATTAAGTGCCCAGCCTAATATCGGAGACTTATGAGAGGAGGCACTCATTTTTACTGAGGCGCAGGGAAAGATATCCTTTCAAAATTTTAAACAAAGAACACACAATTTTCTGCAGACTAATAAGAAACACTCCACCAACTTTGACCTGAATAAAAAGCACTACATCCAGACAAGTCAAAACAAATTATGTCCCAGAAATGCTACTTCTGTTTCTAGCAGGAGTACTAAACCACCCCTATTGTGGAAATCAAGAAAATTTTAAGGACTGCAGAAATAAATAGATTTCAAACAAATATAACCCATACACTGGCCTCCACCTTAATTATCTCCCCTCTCTCAAGGAAAATTTTAAGCAACATAGGACATTGCTACAAAGAAAAACACGTACAGCTTTTAGAAAGCAGCTTTCAGCAGATGCTGCCTCAACAGCACTCATTCTGAGAATTCCTTCTATGGAGATATTTGAAAAAAAAAAAGTAGCTTGCAGTCTATCACAGCAGATACAGTGGGAACTTTTTGCATTTTTCTGCATTATAATGACAACAGTAAGAAACAATAGTATTGATCAAGCACACATTTAAAGTAAAAATACTTAACCTGAACCAATTTCTGCGATACTAATCTCATTATTCTATCCCAAAGTAGATTGGCTAGAGTATAAATAAAATCCTCAGAGCACATGGAAAGATTAGGATCAAATTACTTCTACAAAAGCAGCTGGTAATCTGTTACAGGAGACAGAATGTGTGAAGCATCAAGGAGCTCAGGCGTGAGCTGCAGCAGAGAGGAACAACAGGAGTTCCCAAGACTTCCAGGCAAATCTTTCCAATCTGATCTTGCTCTCTGGTACACGTAAGTTGACTTAACTCCCACCTGTGTTCCACAAACCGACCGAGTGCCAAGTTAAAGTCCATAAATATACATGGCAAAACTTGCAGATGACATGTTGGTACTGCTCCATTAGTCAGGGCTCTGGATTAAACTAGTCAGATGCTCAGAGGCTGCAGCGACAACTCGATATTTCACTGAGATTTTATGCACACACATATCAAACATGGAACAGCACATATATAAATGTATGTGCCTAATAACATTAATGCTTCTTCAGCATACTGGTGTGCTACCCAGTGCTCTAGAACAGGTACCAAGTTCTGTTATGAACTTTTCATTCGTAACTGAACAAAAGATGTGTTGAATGGAAGATTTTTGTCTGGTTAGGGTTTTTTTTTTTGCACTAGATCCAGAGAGATCCTACTTCTTTCTACTACTGTCGTCCATCACGCAGTTAAAGCTGCTGGCAAGTGGGAGTTCATTTGTGAAACGGACAGAAACTTTTGTTTTACTTCAACGGAAATGTAAGTTCTATCCATTTTATCTGTTCATACAGTCATCTGGTCCTTCACTCACTAACTCACATTAAAAGCTGAAAACTCTTGCCTTCCATTAGCATTTTTACCATTCTGGTTTTCCTCCCTTATAATGATGCTCATTGAAAAAACAGAGGAGTAACCTATAATCATGGCTTAATATAATTTTCTTATTGTCATCACAGGCTGCTCTGGCTCAGTTAAAAGAGGTTGCAGTGACTCAGAGAAGGCATAGCTTTGTGAATATGGTCCCTGGGCTTGGAGACAATACTCCCTCCTCCAAGCTTCTTATGGTAACTCTGAAAGAGCCCTAATGTTTAAACACGGATCAGTTCCAGCACTGGCAGAAGCCAGAGCAATGCTTACAGTACACGCAACTGTTTAACACACAGCAGTAAAACACACACATATGGCCAACTGGTCATCCTAACTGTTGTTTGGTTTTGTTTTAGCTTGGGGTTTTTTTCTGGCTTTTTGCTGTTGCTTTCCTGATTGCAAAAACCATTACACCCACGATTTAATCTCAGAGGACTGAAAGGTTCAAATAAGGTTACAGATTGCAAGGCAGAAAAAAGTGTCCACACAGAGACTTTCTCCCAAAGAGAGGGAGAACATGAAGCCTGGGTTCCCACTTTAACAAATGTTGCATCTTTTGGACATTTCCTACTATTCCCTAATTTTACCTGAAAATAAGCTCATTTAAAGATGAAGGTTCCAAATCGTCAGCTGCAAACCAAAGCAGACACTAAGATCTCAAACTTGCTAACAGCTATAATGGAATATTTTAGTCATTTTAACAGTGGAATACTGCCAAAAGCTATCCCTAATCCCCAACGCCGAAGAAACCGAGGCAGTCTTTGCAGGTCCCCCCGCGATGGCTAGGAAAACTAGTTTTGCACACGGGGGTCCTTCTAAGCGACAACAGCAGCAGTTTACCAGCAAATAATTCAGAGGCACAATTTTGAAGCGATATTTGACCTTCGGTACACAATTATGCCCATCTGCCTCTTTCCTTCGAGGGGGCGGAAGGGACAAAAAGAGCGCAGGCAGCAAGGACCAGTGCAGCGCCCGCCCCCGAGCCAGCCGGCTGTGAAGGTCGAGGGGCCCGGGGAGGAGGAGCGGCTGCACCTTGCTCACCCACCCCTTTCGCTGCCCAGCAAACGCCGCAGGCCTCTCCAGCGCACCGCGGCCGCCAGAGCCCCGCTGCCCCCCGCGCCGCTCGCTCACCTGGGTGCGAGCGGGGGCAGAGGCGGCCGCGCCGGTTCCCGCGGCGCATCCCCGCCCGTGCCGCGCCCCCGCGCCCGCCCCGTTACCGCCGCCCTGCGCCGCGCACTCACCCCGCTCCGGGCCCCCCGGGCGGCGGGGCGCGGGCGGCGGCGCCCCCGCGGGCCGGGGGAGCCGCGCTGCCGGCGGCGGCCACCTCCGGGCTGCTTCCCCCCTCACGGCTCGCCCCCGGCCCGCGCCGCTGAGAGGCCGCGGCGTGCGGAGCGGGCAGAGCGCAGGGGCTGCAGTGGCTGGCTAGCTGCTGCTGCTTCTCCCTCCTCCTGCCGGCGCCTCATGTGCCTTCCTCTCGGGGCTCTCCGGCCGGGCCGCCGCCGCCGCTCCAGCTCCCTGCTCTCCAGCGGCGCCCGGGGACCGCCGCGGAGCCCTCCCGCCGGGCGGCAGCGCACGTGGGGCGGCTGCGGCCGCTCTCCTCCGCCTTTGCCGGGCGCGGGGCTGCTCGGGCCGCGCAGCCTCCTCCGGAGGCGGGGCGGCGCGGACACCTCGGGGGCTGCGGCGCCGCCCGCCGCCGGCGGGGCAGCAGGAAGGGGCGGGAGAGAGGGAATGCCGCCGGCGGCCACCTCGGCGGCCGCTGGCTCGGTAATCGCAGCGCTCCCTTTCCCGCCCCCCGGAGGCCATTACCTCATGGCCCAGCCCTGCCGCGGAGGAGGGGCCGAGCGTCGCCCGGCAACCGGCCTCCTGCCGCGGGACGGGCTGGGCGAGGCGCGGGGAAGGGGGATCTGCGCTGCCGGAGGGGTTGGTCGCTGTGCGGACCCGCCCGAGGGGGCCGCAGTCAGCGCTGCCCGGCACTGCTCCCCTCGGCTTCTGTGCCACGCCAAGCGACTTGATCCCGTTGGGAAGGCGGAGGGGGCGAGAATGAATGCACGATGTATTAAACACCAGAAAATCCCCCCAGAAAAAGTTGTTTTATTATTATTGTCCCACCTACAGAGAAAAGCTTCAGTCCAATTTCTTTTCCACTCTTTTCAGTGGTGCCCCTCAACAGGACGAGGAGCAATGGCCATAAACTAAAACACAAGAAGCTTCACTTCAACATGAGGAAAAACTTCACATCGAGGGTGGCAGAGCAGTGGAACAGGCTGCCCAGGGAGGTTGTGGGGTCTCCCTCTCTGCAGACATTCCAAACCCACCTGGACGCGTTCCTGTGTCATCTGCTCGAGGTGACCCTGCCTTGTTAGGGGGGTGGACTGGATGACCTCCAGAGGTCCCTTCCAACCCCAACAATTCTGGGATTCTGTGACAAATTAAAAAAAGAAAAAAAAAAGACAAGCAGAGAAGAAATCACAACTCCTTCTATCTGCAGCTCTCAAAACTATTTGTTGGAGGAGGGTTTGATTATTTTTGTCTAACGGCAAGGGAAGAACAGAGTTGTGTTCAAGGTTACAGCTGGTAAGACAAAAAAAACGTTGCAGTCGTGCTGGCGGTGACAGGATTTCGGAAGTGTGGAATAACCAGCGAATGTAAATGGATTCAGGGTTTGACCCTGAATAACCCACAAAAAGAAACGATCCAACCCTTCGAAGATGCAAACAAAGAGAATCCCAGATGGAGATGCATGTTTTTAGGTGGCAGAAAAGAGAGGAGAAATGTTGCAAGGACAACAGAGCATTCGCAGGCAGCCGCCTGCCGAGCAGGCGTGTCTTTAGAGCAAATCCCCTGCTAGTGACTAAGTTAGATGGGGCACGTGAATCAACTTAAAACCTGCATGCTGTTGCCAAAAGGAGTGGGCTGCTTTCCCGACTTCTCTGATGGAGGAGCCAGGCACTCCTGTTTTTCCCAGGGGCTGACTGTGCTGCTTAGGGTTCCTCAGTGAGTGATTCAGTGTACTAACCTCACATAGAACTAACTGTATTTTTTAATTGTCCATTTTCTGCACAATTAATGAACTGAACTGATTCACCATAAGATCACAGAAGTATCAGGAGTGAGCACAAAGGATGAATTGAAACCGTTAGACAGGGAGGAACAGAACCATCCCTTTGGTAACATTGCACTCTTAAATCGTCTCGGTAGTCTCATCTAAATCCTCCCTAGGAGGATTCGTGTTACTGCTAGGAAGTCTAACACCTTGCTATCATTAAAAAGGTTGGTGCCTTCCACTCCTCACCCTCAGTACTCACCCTCACCCATCTGAGTCCTCCCATTGCTCCCTTTGTGCCTGGTCGTGTATACATGTGACCCTGGGGTTAGGAAGTGAGCAAGCTAAATCTGGAGGCTTTAAAAAAGCCTCTAAGTTTTCTGATTAATCCTGGAACAGCTAACTGTGGAGTCAGGTCTGAGTGACAGGGGTTGCACAAGAGAGGAAACAAGACTCTGAGCCTGTAAATGATAGATAGAGCCTCGAAGCAGCATCTGGGAATTTGTTATAATGTGTAACATAAGCTCAAGACAGCAGTGAGGAGTCATGGTCTGTATAGTGAAGAAGTAGTTTTGAGGAACAAGAGTTTGCTCTGTGTTTACATACTGTAAATGAGAAGCAGGAAGGGGGGGGGGAGCAAAGATAGGCTAGTAAGGGATAAAAAAAAAAAGAGTTTTCAGTTCCACAGAAACAGAGGAAGACACAGAACAGGGACACCTTGGAATCCAGCCCAGGAAGAAAATCAAATGCTGAAAAAAAGAGGAGGAAATTATCTGCAGGCAGAGAGAAAACCAAGAAGTATAAAAGTGAATATCCACACAAACAATAGAGAGAAACAAGTCTGCATGATTATAGAGTTCTTATTAAGAAGAACCAATTGACCTGTCACGTCTGTAAGAAACAAGAATTTGAGATGTAGTGCTGACACTGAAGAGAGTCTTGTTAGAGTGATCAGAAGTCCTTCACAGTGGGAGAAATGGTAATCACACGGACTATTCATACACAAACACAGTATGTAGAAGAGAGAAATTGGGGCTATGGGAGTGTCAGCCCCTTGCATGGAAGGTGTGTGTCTGTGCACTGGTTGTTTGATGTGGTAGCTGTTGTTTGTTTCTGCTGCTTCAAATCCTCCTGATAAATTTTTTTGTTGTGTGGTGCTATAATGAACGTAAGCATACTCCATTGCATTCTTACCACCAGCTCAATTCCTCCACATAGGAATTCTGAAGGTAGGAATCGAGGCAATAACCAGATACTTTCAAAAAGTTTCCTAGATTTCTCTGCTCTCTTTCCATTTCCATTATCTTCTTCATTTCCTCTCTCTTCTTGATTATCACATGATATTATCATATTCATTCTCAATTTTACTTCCCTGACTACATCTCTAGAAGAAACTTTTTATTTCTGCCCTGCTAAAATACAGGACTTTTCAAATGTACTTTTCAGTGAGCATGCTGTTATTTTTCTTGCATATTCCTAGGGACTGGCTGTCCCTAGAACCTTCTGTATAGTCCCTGTAAAGCAATCAAAGAATACAGTATTGCTTTAAAAGCATTTGAAACCAGTTTCAGAAACCTCTGTTCAGTTTGCCAGCTGAAGATCCCAATTGCAGCTATGATTGTGGGGATAGACAATTTTAATCTCAGAGAACAAACTAATTCCTACAGGCATTAAGAAAAGTTCTGAGGAAAAAAAAAATCACTAAAACATACCCCATGACTGTGTTTCCGAATAGCTGTGTCGTGGACTTAAGAAGAAAGTCCAAAAAGAGGAAGTGTTGCTTCCTCTTTTTGTTCCCCCTGCTGGTACCTGATGTTACTGGCCTTATTTCTCACCCTTTCATAACAGCACGGACTAAAGTAATGCTGCAAGTCCTTTACAAGGATCGATGAAGTGTCTACATAATGCTGCCTGTACAACATCTTTTCTCGTTTAAATGGTGTTTTTTATAAAGCTGTCATTGCTTTTACTTGAATATCAAAACACACAGATTCTTGCAAGTTGACTGACTGAGCACTTGAAAATTAAAAATGTGAGTAGTTTTCGTTGATTTTTTTCCAGGTTTATGTTTTTGGGGTTTTGATTGTTTTGGGGTGGTTTGTTTGTTTCTTTATTTGTTTTGTTTTACAAGAAGTTATGTGATGCTGGAAGAATTGAATCAGCAGAAAAGCTTTTCTTGTTCAGAGCTCTGTGCTTCCTTCAGTAAGCATCAGCCAGCACCAATGCCTTCCCATTCTTCAGCTGCATCTCTGCTGCAAATTTTTTTCCTGTAAAGGGGCTGCATCTTTCAGGAGCAGTACCAGTTTATGGAATTGGTTTCAAGTGTTATTGCGACCGTGACCTAAGGAGAGCAGACACATGTGATTTGAGAAAAAACACAAGCAAGATGAGAGGCTAAATAAAAGTAAAGTTTATGGACAAGCAAAAGTATATAAAGCATATACATAAGCTGAGGAGACAAATAAAATCAAGATAAAAAGATCTTAAAGAGAAAACTCTTTAAAAATTTGCTGCATAGTGGATCATAAATAATAAATACAGCAAAAGAAGCATTATTCCAGAGCTTACAGTTTGAAAAGCGAAACATAAAGAGACCAAACAGTGACTCAGAGGATGGGATTTTGCACATATTTGACATTAATGAAATGCAAGTTGGAATAAATAGTTTGTAAAGCTCAGATTAGCATTAAAAGTGAACTCAAGTACACAAACAAAGAGAAAATTAAATGCAAGATAGTGGGATAATGATAAATGTGCCAGGCATCCATTTAGCAAGAAATGGAAAAGAAACATGTAATCAAGCAAAGCCAAATGAAAATTACACTGTGGAATGATGATAATAGCTTCAAGACATTGTGAATTCTAATCAGGATGCAAAAGACATCCTGAGTATATAGGCTGAATCTTTAGAATATGCAACATAAAAGCCAATGCTTGCTGCTGAAACAGGGAGTCTACATATGTGACAAAAAACCGTAAATCTTGAGTTCAACCTGATGGATATATTTGAAGAAAATGGGATTTCTCCTGACATGTTATATCTAGAACAGACAAAAGTAATTCAACCAGTACAGCACCTGCTTTACACACTATCTATTCCATTAGAATAAGCAATAGTTTGAACACTGAAATACACATAAAAATAAATAATTTTACATAATCTCAAAATTACATAAGCGGCACAATAGTCCCTGAAAAAAAGTTAGATACTGACAAGGCTTATTCAGCCCTCCTGCATAAATAAAAATAGTCATTATATTTTGGAAGCCAGCAGGTAGGCTTGGGTGTTGAGAATGCTGTTAGTAGTGAACCTTGTAGCTGACGAGTATCAGGTCTGCCATCCAGGCTCACAAATCAGTATCAGAGCTGATGATACTCAGGAATGTGATATGAGGAATTCCTGGCAGAAAGTGTGGTAATCCATTACAATTAATTCCATCTCATTAGCAGATAATACAAACAAACATACAAAAAGGAAGTTGGTTTTGATTGTGGTATCACATACAGCTAGTTGCTGACTTCCCAGAGAAACCCAATGATTTTGGGAAGGTAAAAGTAGCTTGTAATATGCTAACCTTTAAAGGTATTAAGAGAGTATTAAAAACCACAGAGTATCTTACCACATCTGTTTTCAACCTTAGACATGTGTAAAGCATTGAGACCATAATAGAGGAAGAGGCAACATAAACATGGTATACATGCAGTATTGGTGACCTTACAAGCTGATCCAGTGAGGTGAGATTTGGAGCCCTATTGTTGTAAAAGAAACCACTAGTAGTTTTTTGCCTCACCAGTGAAACGAATACATCAGCAAGCACTGTTTTGCAATAATGTTTCCATAGGGTAAAGGTCAACTATTTGAGAAAAAAAATTCTCAAACAAAAATCCCAGGAGCTACTGAAGAATTTTAAAAGTCATTGCTATTCCCAAATATCAGCAACATATGATAATGAAATGGTAACATTTGAATTTATTTAATGAATTTGAGAAGGACCAGTGAATACAGCAGTCTTTTACCAGAAAACCAAGGTGATTAAATCATAACATGAGAACCTTAATGTTACCACAGAAGTGCAAAACTAAAAAAACAAAGTTCCACTCAAACAATAAAAGTATGTGCTAGTTTCAAGAGGATGTTGGGAAAAAAAATGAGAATAAAATGCACAAGATAAAGATGTGCTTATGTCCACCATTCTGTCAAAAAGGTCAAAGACCAGAGAAGTGGTCCTATGTACTTCCCAGGAATGACTGAACTGTCAAAGCAAATGGAACATAAAAATATTATATTCGAGCTACTGAATCATCATACCCAGGATGCTGAGAATAGAAATTCTCCTGAGAATGGGGTCAGTCTGGAATAGAAACAAACACCATGTACTAACCAGATGGGACAGAGCATGAGTAATCATGATATCTGAGAGAAAAGCTAGGACATGTGGCAAAACAGAACTCTATAGCATTTTTGACAAGCAATAGAGCAGACTGAAGAACAGATCTTACAAAATATGGAAACACACCTTAAAATTATAGGCTACTGGTCAGACCTTTAGGAACCAGGCAAAATGTCAGAGGCTTACGTAGTAACCATTGAGGGTAGAGCAGTGAAGTGTTTAAGCATGCCTGAACTATGTGATTGCAATCACGAGATCCGAGTTTACCTTAAATTAGATCATACATTTATTCGAGAACAAGAATTTGATTACATCTGACTGTCCCGTATAATAGCCAGGCAAATAGCAAGGCCAAGTTTGCTGTACGGATTGCTAGGAGTATTGAAATGGTACAAACAGCAGAGAGAATATTTTGCATTCCGTTCTTGAATGTTGAAAATATTCCCACAGAAAAGTTCACTGCAGTTGAGTACAATGTTTGAAGTCATGTTCAGTAACAGAATAAAGGAGTAACAGACTGAAACAGGAAGAAAAGAGTCTTATAAATACAGCTCTGATCTGTATTTGTATTTAGATTATTTCTGCAAGCAACTGACATGTTTGAAGAGAGAATTCCCCATGCTTACACCAAATCAAAGGGACAATTCCCCATCTGGAGTATATTGAAATTGTGCATCCAGATGGTAAGAAACATAGAGACAAGTAATGAAATGTGTATCAACAATAAAGAAGTGCCATAGTTCCTAACTGAGAGGGGTGGGGAAAAAAAGGGGTATAAGTTAACATGTCTCCCTATGCCTGCCCTTAATTATACTGAATTTTTTTTTATCATGGAGATATTTAATTTGAAAAGCTATAAATGTCTTGTTCGATTGTTACTAAACATTTGTTTAAGTGTGTGTCTCTCTCTGTAATGCTATTGCCACTATTACATGAAGATTTCAACAGACTTTATTGTTATTAAAGTTCATACAATCTTACTCCCCCCAAATGGGATATTTACCGCATTTACATAAACCCAACCCCTAACCTGGACTAATTTAACACAAAGCTCTCACAGGATAAACCACTAGAAATATGGAAGCAAAGACAGTGCCTTGATAGTTATTGTGGCTTAGTTTGTCTTCTTGGACAGGGACAATGAAACTGACTTTTCTAAGATCTGGCATTGAACTATTGCCAGGACTCATGTGCAACTGAGCTAATACTCTATTCCTTCTTCTTTATATTAGTCACCCTTATCAGAGCCAAAGATAAAACACATTTTTCTAAAACCTAAATAAATCCTTCTTCAAAGCATACTTTTCTTGCACATATTAAAAGAAACTAAGTGATGTCTACTTACGCATTCAGTTTATTTATATCTAGTCAACTACTTACGTAAAGAAATAGAAAAATTACTTTGTGCAGCTTCAAAGCTGTAGCTTCATTGATAATTACAGGTCAACTCTGCAATTAGTGAAAACTTATGCTGCAAAATGGGATAGAGCCCCAACTTTCTCAGCCTGTTGTCATAGGGGAGGTGCTCTAGTCCTCTTGTCAACTTCGTGGCCCCCCTCTGGACTTGCACCAACAGTTCCATGCCCTTCTTATGTTGGGGACACCAGAACGGTATGCAGTACTCCAGGTGGGGTCTCACAAGAGAAGAACAGAGATGCAGAATCACCTCCCTTGCCCTCCTGGCCATGCTACTTTTGATGCAGCCCAGGATACTGTTGGCTTTATGGGCTGTGAGTGCACACTGGCAGCTCAATTTTCCATTTTCATCAACAGGGAGGGTTTGGTTTTGGGGTTTTTTTCCCCCTTTTTCAGTATTAGAGAGAGGGTTTGGGTTTTTTCCCCCCTTTTTCAGTATCAGAGGGGTTTAAATTCATAATGAAATCTTTCTGATAGTGGGAGTAAAAAACCTGACCATCTGTTATCATACAGCGTAAAAGAAACATTGACTCCTTCCTGTAAGTATACTACTTCTTTTATCAAATTTGGTTGATATGGGTCAATGGGTTCAAACCTGTTAGGAGGTCAAAATAAAGGTGGGACAACGGGCAAAACAGAATACTTTACAGCTTGCTCTAGGACAGACCAAATGTCGCTAAATGTTCTGTTAGAATTATAGAATGTTTTGGGTTGGGAAGGAGCCTTAAAGATCATTTAGTTGCAACTGCCCAGCCAAGGGCAGGGACACCTGCCACTAGACCAGGTTGCTCCAAGTCCCATCCATCGCGGCCTTGAGCACTCCCAGGGATGGGGCACCCACAGCTTCTCTGATCAACCTGTCCCAGTGCCTCCCCACCCTCACAGTGAAGAATTTCCTCCTAATATCTAATCTAAACCTACTTTTTTTTTTTTTTTTTCAGTTTGAAGCCTTTTCCCCTTGTCCCGTCACTACAGTTACTGATGTTGCCCATGAGAAAAGGACACTTGACTTTTTCAGGGGCCTTACAAAACCAAAAGCAGACAACCAACCAACGAAACAAAAGAAAACCAGACCACCCTGAGATGGAATATAAAGTGAAATCCCACTTGAATGCTAAAAACAGAAGATGCTTGTTTCAAGGGCTAAATTTTGACATTTGTGGCCCTCAATTAGGCACTTACAGAGCGCCAAGCAGGGCTGATGACGCTACCTGCTGATCTGACTATGGAGGTTTAATAGAGGAGCCCCAGCGACCCAGAGTGGAAGCGGCGGGCGGAGCATTCCCGAAGGACACACCAGCCCCAGGAGCACCACGCCTGGGAGCTCCCCCCCGGGCTCGGCCCGGTGGTCCCGCCCTGACGCAGGCGCCTCCTGGCCCAATGGCGGCTCCGCTCTGCTTCCGGCGTCCGGCCCCGTCTCCTGGATACGGTCGCGGGGTGGCGACCATCCGACAGGCGCGCGGGGGGGGGGCGGGTACGGGCCCCGGTGGGACCCATCGGCGCGTTCCTGCTAGAATAAGGGGAAACAAATCCCCGCAGTTCCCGGAGTCACCCTGCCTGCTGTGCCGGTGCCCCGCCCGCTGGGTTTATTTCGTGGCGCGCAGGGACAGCCGTCCCGCCGGGACACTGCCACCGGGGCATGGGAGACGCCGTGCCGGGGGCGGGGCTCCGCCGGTTCGGTTGATGGCGGCGGCGCGGCGATGATGCTGCCGCCGGGTCCATCCTGCGCCGCATAAGTACGGCGGTCGCTCCCTCCCTTTCCCGCCGGGTCCATCCCTCGCCGCACAGGTACGGCTGTCGCTCCCCTTTCCCGCTTTCCTTCTTTCCCGCTTTCCCGCGCGCGGATCGCGGCCGTTACCTGGAGGGGTGCGCGCGCCCAACGGCCCCGCCCCTCACCGTGCTCTCGCTCCCCTCGCCGAGCTTCGGCCCGAGGGTGGGGTCGAACCGGGCGGGGCTGGTGTCCCCCGGCTGAAGGACTCCTTGTGTCACTTTATTTGATCTCATTGTACTTTATGACAAAACCGGCGAACGAATTCCAGCTCTCTAAAGTATGTCATGCGTGTTAGAGAAGTTGTGGATGCCCCGTCCCTGGCAGTGTTCAAGGCCAGGCTGGATGGGGTTCTGAGGAACCTGGTCTAGTGGGAGGTGTCCCTGCCCATGGGGAGGGGTTGGAACTAGATAATCTTTAAGGTCTCTTCCAACCCAAACCATTCTATGATTTTATCGTTCCATGGTCCATTGATTTGTGTACTGAAATTATGGTATAGCCATTACTCTTGAGATTCAGGGATGCAAGAGCAAATGCTTCTCTCTTCCCTGTTACCTCTTGCAGAGCTAAAGGAGACCTTATTTGCAAGTATTGCCAGTCATGAGGTGGCAAGGAAATCTTCTCTTTCCCATGTGTGAAGAAAGATTATGCACAGATACCCCCAAATGCCAGACAGAATTGTAGGAAAATTTATTTCCGAAGTCGGTAGCACGAGACTTAAAGAACATTAACCTTTTTGGCGTTTCAAACACCTGGCCTGGGGAAAGACACGCCCCTCTGTTCTTCTCAGGGCTTTTATCATCCCTACTCCTGCTCCCCACTCTGGGAACCTTCAAAGATGTCTGCAAAGACTTATCTTTTTCTAATACCAGGGAGAGGAGAAAACATCTAAAACTGTCTCTGGAAGAGATGCCTCTTCCAGACAGGAAAGTCTTCCTAAGTGAAATAAGCCCTGATCTCTTTGTAATAAATCTTCCGGAAGGGTCTTACACCGTTACACCATGACCATGTGCCTTTTTGTGTCATTGGTCTTGCTTTTGTCAGATAACCAGATATTTCTGTACTTGTCCTTGAGCCTGTCATGCATTGGTGTGGTTTGTTGCCTGAGTGGATGATAATGCCTTTCATATGACCAACAATGAAGATATCTTCTATCCATCTAATGTATATGTGCTGTTCAGTCTTGTGACAAGGTGCACATGTCAGGTTTGAAGTATTCATGGAAAGAAGAAGAGCAAGGAAGGGGCTTTGGTCATCATGATCCTCAGCTTCCTTATGAGGGGAAGTGGAGAGGCAGGCACTGATCTCTTCTCTGATCTTTCTGGAAATATATAATCCCTATTTTTGAGCATTGGGAGGGAGATACTGTACATCAATGACTATTAAATTTGAATGCTTCCCCCTTCTCCTCCTTTCTTTAAAGGATTATTTGTTTATGAGACTAATACCATGTTTTCACTCTCTTGCCTGTAAAGCATCCTGAAGTATGGAGAACTTCATTCTGTATGAGGAGATTGGAAGAGGAAATAAGACAGTTGTTTATAAAGGAAGAAGAAAGGGGACAATTAATTTTGTTGCCATTCTTTGCACTGATAAATGCAAAAGAGCTGAAATAACAAACTGGGTAAGTAATGGGGTTTTCCCTGCTAAATCTTGGAAAAGATACAGCCTACCAAAACCTTGTAGCCCAGGTATTATAAAAGAAAAATACCATGTGCTTCTTTAGATGGAGTTTGTCATCATTCAGATGAGCTTCTTAAGATTTTAAATTCTTATACTTTAAATAGAGTCTTATTTTAATGTATTTATTTCTTAATCTGATTTTATTGTTTTCTAGATCACAAGCTTAAGCCCATGTTTACAGTCGTACTGTTTTTGTGATGTGTCAGAGAACTTGTAACAATAGCTACTTGCATTTAGCGGTTTGCTTTACTTTACCATTAGTTGTGCAAATCCAGTGGCAGTAGTACCTTCCAGTAGATAATCAATTTCTTACTTAGCAAGAAGAAATTATTTTTGATGAAAGAAGGCCGTTTAAGATAATTCAATCCTGGTCTGTAAAACCTTGGCACAGTTTTAAACATCTGATACTTTCTGGAAAAGAAACTGTAACTGATACAGTTACATGGTTCAAATATTCTATTTTTCCGGTAGATAGGTTTTGTTTCTGTAAGGGGTTAACCTTGGCTGGATACCAGGTTCCCACCAAAGCCACTCTATCACTCCCTTCCTCAACTGGACAGGGGAGAGAAAATATAATGAAAGGCTTATGGGTTGAGGTAAGTGTAGAGAGAGATCACTCACCAGTTACCCTCACAGGGAAAACAGACTTGGTTTCGGGACATTAATTGAATTTGTTGCCAGAGAAGGATAATGAGAAATAAAACTAAATTCTTAAAACAACTTCCCCCCACCTCTCCCTCTTCCCCACCTCAACTTTACTCCCAATTTTCTCTCCCTCCTCCCCTGCCAATGACACAGGAAGATGAGGATGGAGGTTACAGTCAGTTCATCACATGCTGTCTTTGTTGCTCCTTCCTCCTAATGCTCTTCCCCTGCTCCAGCATGGGGGCCCTCCCATGGGAGACAGTCCCCCACAACCCTCTTCAATGTTGATCCTTCCCACAGGCTGCAGTTCTTCATGAACTGCTCCAACATGGGTCCCTTCCGTGGCGTACAGGCCCTCAGGAGCAGGCTGTTCTAGTGTGGGTCCCTGCAGGGTCATAAGTCCTGCCAGCAAATCATCTGCTACAGCGTGGGCACCTTTTTCCATGGGTCTGCAGGTCCTACCAGGAGCCTTCTCCAGCATAGGCTTCTCATGGAGTCACAGCCTTCCTCAGGCATTCACCTGCTCTGGTGTGGGGTCCTCCACAGGCTGCAGGCAGATCTCTGTTCCCCTATGGACCTCCGCAGGCTGCAGGGGGACAGCTGCCTCACCATGGTCTTCACCGTGGGCTGCAGGGGAAACCCTACTCCAGCTCCTGGAGCACCTCCTCCCCCTCCTTCTCCACTGACCTAGGTGTCTGTAGTGTTATTTCTGTCACATGTTCTCACTCCCCTCTCTGCTGCTGTTCTGCAGCAGTGTTTTCCCCCTTTCTAAATGTTATCACAGCAGCACTATGGCCATCGCTGATGAGCTTGGCCTCGGCCAGTGATGGGTCTGTCTTGGAGCCAGCTGGCATTGGATTAGTCAGACATAGGGAGAGTACTGGCAGCTTCACAGAGAAGCCACCCCTGTAGCCCCCCCTTTACCAAAACCTTGCCATTCAAACCCAATACAGTTTTATATTCCCTCTCATTGTTTCAGTGATCATTTCTTGGGAACTTTTTGTTCCTAGAAGCGTTATTAGTCTTACAAAACCATCGAGGGTACCTTACATACCAGTCAAGCAAAAAAACAGGCTTCTGTAGAGATTAGGCCATGAATGGTGTAATAGAAATATAGATCTCCAGGGACTCTGGGATGATTGTCCTTGCCTGATAAGATTAAGAATGATGGAAAATTTTCTTTTTTCTTTCTCTTGTTGTATTGTCTCTCATTTATATTCTTCTTGAAAAAAAAAAACGAGGAGTGCAAGTTTGACTCCAGTTTCCGATTTCCA
Source organism: Lepidothrix coronata (assembly GCF_001604755.1). NCBI lineage: Eukaryota > Metazoa > Chordata > Aves > Passeriformes > Pipridae > Lepidothrix > Lepidothrix coronata. Next base: position 624,205 of record NW_016690486.1, on the reverse strand, counting down.
GTTTGTTATTGTTTTAGTGATGCAGGAAGGTTAAATAATATTTATAATTTTGGATTGGGGAAGTTCCTAATTTTTCTTCTATAAACAGGTGAGTTGGGCAGGAGTTGTGAGGAAAGTTATCTTTTCTCAACATACGTGTAAAGCTGAAATATTTGAATAATAATATTAGTGCACTGGAAAAGGCAAGAGAACAAGTATTTCATCTAGGGTAAAGGTGTATTGTTTCTTGCTGCCCTGCCATAAGTCCATATAAACATATATATATTTATTCCCCCCCTCCAGTTAAGTATGTTGAAAACTTTGTTCTAGGTTCGTCTGACTCATGAAATCAGACACAAGAATATAGTGACATTTCATGAATGGTATGAAACAAGCAACCATCTCTGGCTTGTAGTGGAACTATGCACAGGTAAGATAAGCTCAAAAAGTAAAACTTTAAAAATGAGTGTTTGTAAGAGATTTCATCTGGCAGTTTCTCTACAACAAATCTTTGAAAAAAGCATGATTATCTCATTATTAGCTTGAGAACCCTGTTTATATATAAAAATGGTTTTGCTCTTGGAAACATTTTTAGAAATCAACTGAAATAATTTCTCCTCTCCTTCACTGTATGTTTGTTAAATGTTAGTTGATGTGGCATAATGTTGGTTTTTAAGAGCTGAAGAGATATGGCTAATCAGGGGAACATAAAAACAAATTATGGATAGTTGGAGGGTAGTTAAGTAATAACTTGAAAAGTTTTCTAAGTACTGGCAGCTTTGGCATTCTCTTTTAAAAGACAGCAAGGAGCAAATTAAGCTATAATGTATAAACGAAAATGTTGTTCAAGTTAATTTTTAATCAAAGGACAATTTAGCAGTTAAAGTAAATTATTTAAATTTTCTTCCTATTCTGTGCAAGTATTTTGACTTCCATGTTAAAATGTTAATTGGGGAGCTCTGAGAACCCAAAACTGCATTAAGTGATTCACCGAGTTTTGATAGGTTCTTATCAATCTATTGAAGAAATCTTTTAAAGCTTTCTCTAATTCTAGTGACTGCATATTTTAAACTCCCGATAGTGTTCTTTACTCCACATGGAGAGAAAAGAAAGCCAGTAGGCAAGTGATGCATGTTAAGATTTTTAGCATCTGAAGTTTGTTTAGTAGTAAAAGCCCTCATTACACACAGCCTTTTTATCTATCCAGAATTCTGTTTGAAAAATTCCTGAAGAAGAGAACCTACAAGTTCTGGGAAAAAAAAGTCGGGTCATTTTTGCAGTGATTAAAAGTGAAGTTAATGACCCATAAGGAAGCTTTGATCTCTGTGCTTAGTCCAACTTAGGGGCACATATTTAAGTTATTAGACAGGCAGACTTTTATTATTGAAGAATTATCAAGTTTGCTGCAAGGAGAGTGTCTTGAATCTAACTTGTTTATACATAAAATATGACATTGATTTCTTATGAATTTTGCTGAGATTGAAAGCTGCTTTTGAAATATGTAAGATCCCTCTCCTTTGTCTCAAGCTGACAAAGTGAGTTTCTGTTATCAGACACAGAATCCTTCTGTGTTGCCAGTTCTACTTTTTTTTTTTCTTTGTGTATTTGGCCATATTATAGAATTTTTCTATATGGAGTCCTCTAAATTACATTATAATAAACAGTTATTAAGCATGTTTGAAAATTCTTTACTATAGCTGTGTAATATGGGTGTTTTTAAAGGAATGACTGATTTACTAACCAACCTAAAAAGGCTTAGAAATAAAATAATTTTAAGATTCAGAAGTGTTGAATAATTTGAAGAATTCTGTAATGACGGACCTGTTAGTCTTTGTATTTTCTGAAACAAATAACTGATCAAAGGGAAAAAAGTACAGGAAAATCTATTGTGAGATTTGGAATAAAAGATCTAGTATCCATTTCTGTGAAAAAGTTTCCTAGTCCCTGTTTAATTCAGGAACTTAAATTTGTGTTTTGTTTTGTTTTAATCTGCAAAGGTGCTCTAAGCATTGTAAACATTCTGGAGGGGGAGTCAACCCCAGAGGGTTAGTCAGGTAACAATAATCTNAAATAACAGGCAACCCAGAAAACCAATAGATAATTTAGGAAATGCAAACTGTAAACTGTGGTCTCAGGAGAACAGATTTGGTGCAGGATTAGTAAGGAAACAAATGAGGCTGAGAAAAGGGATTTTAGGGGAGATGTTTTGTGGAATTTAGGATAGAAAACTGGGACAGGAAGGAAGAGAAAGACTGAGCAGTGAGCTTATGGGAAATTAGAAGTCATCCAAGTCCTATGAACAGTTAGGATGGGAATGACTCAAATTGACTGAGTCTGATGACATACCTGAGAATCCATGGAATGTGAGGAAGTAGGTGATGGGAAAGAAGAAAGATTTTTGCAAGGACACTGAAAGAAACAGGAACAATCAGTGGGGAAAAGCAAGGACTGTGAAGACCAGTGAAGGACACAGATGATAGAGGATATGTGTGAGGGTTATTTGGAAAGTTTTGTAAGTGTAATCTTATCAGAAAACAAAGGAAGGGCTGGTCAGAACTTAATGGAGGAGGACAGTAGTGATTTTGGAAGGACAGAGAAGTCGTGTTAGGATAAGAAATCCATAGAGCTATGCGAGTTTTTTCTGGGCAGTTACTGCTTATTCTTAGAGGGATGTACAGGGCAGACAGCTGGGATTTGTGTGAGAAACCTGGAAAACAAAATTTTAGTCCTGGATATTTTTTTGATTCTTTTCTCTAAAACAAAAGAAAAAAAAGAAAAGCAAAAAAAAAATAGAAAAAGAGGGGAAAGGATTAAAATGAAAGAACTGAGGCACATGAGTCAAGAGAATTCACAGTGTAGAAACACTGTATGTGAAGAAGAAACAAAATAAGTTATCTGTTGGATGTTGTTGACCTTGGGACCTCAAACTGTAACAGTTATACTATTTCAGTTGTCTCTGAATTCAGTGGAAAATTCTCTGCCATTATCTTTAGCAATTGTTCACAGAGGTTGATAGCCTGCTTTTGGTATTATTTATTCTTTTAACTTAGGCAGCGGGAATCTGGTTAAGGAATTTGAATAAATGCATTTGGTTTACATATAAACAAATTACTTTGTGAAGTGACACAGTTCCTGAATCTCTTTTTTTCACTTCTGATTCCTTTGTAAAACAAATCAAGTAATTTTGAAGTCATACACTCAATTTAATTTCATTCAAAATTAAGATTTTTGTCACAGTATTGAAAATAGATTTTTTTCTGTACATCTTAGATTTTACAACTAGTAGATAATATCAAGAAATATTTTAAATATCTACTAATAATGGCTTTTGACTGACATCTTTTGAAGAAGCTTGTGTAATGTCCTTGGGAATTACTTGTATGACATCTTCTTTATATGCACTTACTAACTATGTATAAACATGTTTCAGGTGGTTCTCTAGAATCTGTCATTGCTCAAGATGAACATCTACCTGAAGATGTAGTGAGAGAATTTGGTGTTGAATTGATTACTGGTTTATACCATATTCATGGGCTTGGAATTATCTTTTGTGAATTAACACCTGGAAAGGTAAGGAAGAGTATTATCTATAGGGAACACTGCATGTTACTTTGCATGCCATCAGCATTTGTTTTATTATTTGTATTCTACTGTTTGGAAGAGGTTTACCCCAGACTGGAGGCCAGTTGAGCTTTATAATATATGTGAAGACAATCAGAGACAAGTCTATAGCTTAAATATTTTATGATCTAATTGATTCTTTCCCTATTGTATATCTGATACAATGTGATAGATTCTTTTTGATTTGGTGTACTGGTTTAATTTAATGAAGGATTTTAGTTCTCTGTCACTGGACATAGAATAAATTCATTATTATTCTATCATGCTGCAGAATATTTTGCAGTCATAGAAAATGCTAATAGGGGACTAAAGTTAATTAAACTTTCTTTATTAATAACCTTCTCTATTGTTTCCAGATGCCATGTAAATTATCATCTTATTCTTGCATAAAAATACAAATCTTTATGTACTTTCTCATTTTGTGTATGTGTGTGTAATTTATGCAGAGGTTTGCCAAAGTCCATGTTTAATTCATGTAGTCACCAGAATATGACTATAAGCAAATATTCTTGCATAACAGTAATTGTTTTTGATCTTGATCTACTAGTGATCAAGTTGCCCTTCCTCTGTGAATTCTTCCACAATTCTACTCAGTTCATGTCATTTATGGGTCCAAAAGAACTAAAAAAAATATGAATAAAACATAATGGAGATGACTCTGTAGTCTTCCAAAGAAGAATGTTTGCTGTAAAGTACTCCTTTGAACAGAAAGTAGAGTGCTAAAGTTAAGATTGCTTCCATGCCCCGCTCCCTGCTTCTGGTTGAATAGGTTATTTCTCCAAACAAAGTTTTTGGGATTATGAAGTTTTTAGTTACAAGAATAAGTAGTGGCTGCCCAGAGAAAACTCTCATCATCATTGGACAAAATCTGTGGAATTTTCTGCCAGATAAAATTAGAAAAATTCACTTTTTTTTCCCCTCAAAGGAAGCCATGTTTGATTTCACTCTACTTTTATTTTCTTATACAGTTTTACTCTACTTTTACTTTCTTTTCTCTAGTAACATAATTGTTTATTTAGATTTAATAATAAGTAAATGAAAGTGCACATTGAAACTCTTAAGGTGATACTTTTGGTTGTAAGAAAAAAGTCAGTATTGGCGTTACTTAAAAAAAAAGCTTTTCAGTGTTTTTGATTATAGTGATCAATTCTATGTACTTAAATGGTTTCAGATTGTGATTTTTTAAAATAAATTATTTTATACTTTGTGTTGGAAATTTCAGCAATCATCAGTTTTAATATATTGTACTAGTATGTTGGATTTTGTTTATTCTTCTAGATTCTGCTGGAAGGGTCTGGCACTTTGAAATTCAGTAGTTTTTGCTTGGCTAAAGTGGATGGTGAAAACTTGGAAGAATTTTATGCTTTAGTTGGAAACGAAGAAGGTGAAGATGTTAGTGAAAGTACTCCACAAGGATACTTGAAAAACAGATTTCGAGGTACAATATTTTTACTAGCCAAAATTAACCTTTACCAAAGAGACAAAATGAAAGTTGGAAAAAAACTTAGTTTGAAGTAGTTTGGAGAGAAGACCTTGAAATAAAATAGTTGTTTAGCATTGTGGTGGGGGCTTTCTAAATTTCTGGAGAATCACAGAGTCACAGAATGGGTAAGGTTGGAAGAGGAACCAGAATGGGTCATCTGGTCCAGCCTTCCTTCTCAAGCAGTGTCATCCTAGATCACATGGCAGAGGATTGCATCCGGATAGTTCTTGAATATCTCCAGTGAGGGAGACTCCCAACCTCTCTGGGCAGACTGTTCCAGTGCTCTGTCACCTGCACATAAAGAAGCTCTTCCTCATATTCAGGTGCAACTTCCTGTGCGTAAGTTTCTACCTGTTGCCTCTTGTCCTATTGCTTGGCACCACCGAGAAGAGCCTGGCTCCATCCTCTTGGCTCCCCCTCTTTAGTCAGTCATCTCTCCTGTGGCTGAACAGGCCCAGCTTCCTGAGCCTTTTCTCGTAAGAGAGATGCTCTGGTCCCCCAGTCATCTTTGTAGCCCTCCACTGGACTCACACTAGGAGCTCCATGTCTCTCTTGTACTGAGGAGACCAGAACTGGACACACAGCACTCCAGATGTGGCCTCACTAGGGCTGAGTAGAGGGGCAGGATCATGTCCTTAAAACTGAATAATTAATTCTGTAGTGTTATCTTTTGTAAAGATTAATGTCTTTCCCTGTGTCTTTGCAATGGGAAAGCATGTTCAGTACATCTTCTGTAAACAGATTTAACTTATCCTGCATACAGGGTATTTAAGTAAGCTCAAACCCAAAATTCAGCTCTTAAGTAAGATTATTCAGAGAGATCGTAACTTACAGATGGAACAACACATGTGAGTGAGTAGAAAGAAACTATTTACAAGTGTATGGTAATAATTCTCTATTTCATAAATACAGTTTAACTAAGAGCTGGAAAATAATATGCTTCAGTCTGTCATAAAATATATGACATTAACAATTCCTGACTCCAAGTTTTCTTTTGGATTGAAGCTCATATGTAGGTACTTATAGATTGTATCGAACTTTCAGAACAGACTTCCAACATAGCATACCTGGAGATAATTAATTTTAAATCGTTTTTTATAGCTTTACGTGAAATAACTGCATTACAGTTTATTATATAATCTTTTTGTCTTGAACATATTTTTGTTATTTTATAAACTCTTCTTGATTTTTTTCTTTGTAGGGAAAAAAAAAGAGGGAGCAAAATTTCAAGGATTAAAAAACCCTCCCAAATGCAAAAAAAATAACAAACACTAAATTGAGTATGTGAATGAGATCTGAAGTGTTTCAATGTAACTAATTAATTGAAAATATTAATTATTGGTTTGGATTTGCTAAGGAGGCTAAATTATTATTTGCTATTTGATGAAAACTACAGAAAATCACTAAAGCTTTGGAAGCTCAAAGTTCAAACTGGAAATTGCTTGCCTTACTAAGGAAATTTTATTTCTGGTATTTAATTGATATAAGACAGTGTATTAAAATAAATAAAAAAGGATTTAAAGGAAATAGCAGAAAGAATCACATATTTACTATCTTTTGTGCTCCAGTTATAAAGCAGTAATTGGAGAGTGAAGAAATAAGTGATAAAGAAAAATGATTTAGAATTAATCCTGTTTTGTCTCAGAAAAATTTGAGCTATGGAATTATTTATAAACTTTTAAAAAGCCTTTGCTGCTGATGCTCTCTGTAAGGTCTGGTACTAAATTCCATTAAGTTCATATTAAATATATACACAAGTACAACACAGAACTATTGCTTCTTTCATTGGAGAGTGCACTGCTGTACCTTCATTGTCCTTTTTGATGCAAATGGTACAAGTGATTTGTAGTTTGAGGTCAACTGTTTGGCTACCTTTAAGAATGATAATTTCATTTCAAAGTATGAGGAAGTTAATGTGCTTCAGTTTTGATAGGCAGATCCATGCAAATGCAGTAGACTGCAAATGCTATGTTATTTTTTCATCGAATAAGAAAAAATTCAGAAACTTGTTTTTAATCTTCTGAATCATTTCTTAGTCCTTATCTTGGAGCATCTCGCAGACCTGTTTCCAAGATAGTGATGTGGCATATCAGTTACTGTTATTGGAAACAATGGAATAATTCTTAATATTTTATGAGAACAGAGAAAGCTCTCTAAATACTTTGCTATCTCCTTATGAAAGTCCACACTGGGAATAGTAACACCAAGACCAGAACTTTATTCAAGAAGAAATACAAATCTCATCTCTTTTCTGTTGCTTTTTAGAACAGCTGTTTTGATATGTATAGTAATGACCTTTTGTCACTTAAAAAAATAAAACCCAAGAACAAAAAAATCTAAAATAAACTTTTTAAAGGACTATGGAATGGACACTTCTACTGAGCTTACTGAGCTTGTGTAGTTTTTTTTAGAGATTTTTGAGAACTGTAGAAATAAGAACTGTATTTTTTTTTTCTGTATCAAGACAAAAGGGGTTTGTGAATAAGATGTTATCATTTGTGATGTTTTCAAAGTGTTTCAGTGTGAAAATAGCTATAACTATTTAGATCAGTGATCTAGTTGGCTACCTGCCTTGTTTTTTGTAACAAAACTTTCTGAGTTCATGAAGGTTTATGTCTTTGGATGGCTTTAAAAAAAAAATCCCAAACCTGATGTTACATAATGATTTCTGTTGCTTATATGAGAATGATATTGGTTTACTGTTCTGCTCAATTTGCTTGGTCCTGGAAGCTGTTAAAGCATATCAAAACATTCTTTGCATTAATCACTGTGTTTGAAAAGTGTAGCACAAGACAGCTTAGTTAATAGAAGTGAAATGAACAACAAAATATCATCTATAATCCTACATAATCCAGTTAAAGTTTAGGAAAGAAGTTCCTTTGAAACTACTTACCTTTGGTATTTCAGTTTTCTTATACTAAGTGAAGATAACCCCTAACTCACTGAAGTCTGGAGACAAAGTTTAAGGTGTTGAACAGGATAAATACTGAATGAGCAATCTAAGTGCATTATACCTACTGTATTTTGTAGGCTCTCCATTGTACACAGCTCCAGAAGCAATAAAGGGAGATGACTTCAGCAAAGCCAGTGATCTGTGGTCCTTGGGATGTTTACTTTATGAAATGTTCTCAGGTTGTAAGTTTGTGTATCTACATATTATCTGTTATAATGGAAACATAGGTCATGATCCCAGAGTAAATTCTTGTTAACTTTCTAGGGAAGTTAAGACACAGAAAAACTTCAGGCAGGTTTTAAAGATTTCTTGAAGAATATACTAACTGTGCTTAAAAGACAAAAAAAGTATCTTTATCAAATAATCAAGTAGAGTAGTACTGTTAAGTTGTCCTGTTGACTGTGATCTAAATACAACAAGACTAACCAACATGTATGGTTTAAATACTATGGTTTAAAATTATAGCAGCCCTCGAATTCTGACAGTGTAATGTTTTTAATCTCCTCAGTATTGAACTCTTAGTGCATTATTTCAAGCTTCACTTGTTTCACTTTCTAAAACTAGAGTAATTTGGTTTTCTGCAGATAAAGTGTCCAGTTGGTGCAGCTGAAAGGAAAGCTTCATCACAAAAGAGAATTATGCTGCAACCTTCTTAAATCTTAAACAATATGCTGATCTGTTGGATCAACACAGTAACACAGATATTGAGATTTCTACCTAGACCTCTTCCTATTATATCATTGCTGATTCATGCAGGGCTATCATGGTGATCTCCATCAAGCCATCTTTGGTGCCTTTTCTATCCATGGTTTCTTGTGCTGTTCATGATACAAGAATTTAATCCAAGGTTTTGAATATAAATTGAGAAGAGAACTTGATAAATAGCACTGAGGCTGAAGGTGTTTATTTCTTTGGATATGACATATCATTGCCATCACCTGACAGCCATTTTGAAGTTTGCCTAATCTGTGAAATACACTTCTGTTTGTTTGTAGGAAAACCACCATTCTTCTCAGAAAGCTTTTCTGAATTAATTGAAAAGATTTTATATGAAGATCCATTGCCACCTAGACCAGAGGGTGAGGTTCTGTTATTTTGTAATGAATCAAATCAGAGTAATAATGACAAAGCTATTTTTTTTGCACTATTTCTTCTGAGGCTGATTGCGGTAATCAGTTAGTTGTCTGAAGTGAATGTTAGCAATGCCTTCCTTTCATAAGAACTTTTTCCCTGTTAATGATGAATTCTTGTTTCCCCTTTGATAGACAGACATATAATTTACTTTTAATTGTTAACGCTAAATATACCTAGTGGTATGGAATTTTTGATCTTGGTCATTCTGGGCATCAGTGTTATTCATGGAGACCCTTAAATATTAGTGGCTCTTTTCAGTCATACTTGAAAATGGTAACCTGCAGAATTAAAACTGTTGTTATTTCTTTCAATTCTAGGAGAGATTTTTTTTTTTTCAAAGTGGGTGAAGTGCCTTTCTCAGTTCTGCACTCAGAAGTAGAGTCTTTTCTCAGTAAAATAAGAATTTTGGAAACTCTTTTGTATAGTGGGGTTCAACAATGGTCCTCTGAAAATTATTGCTGGAGGAAACTTAATTTCAGTTTAAGCAGATTTTAACTCCACTTTGTTTCTTTCTAATGGCTATATGATAATTGAAGGGTGCTTTTTTTATGTTACAATTTTAACTAGTTTGACGACTGAAAATTGGTGGTTTTGTTTGTTTTGGTTTTGTTTTGGTTTGGGTTTTTTGAGGATCCTTTGAAATACAAAGCGTGTATATTTAAGATTCTTTATACATTTAGTTTTTTTCAGATGAGATTGCTATTAAGAACATTTTTAGCATGATCTGTAGATAATTGTTTGGTCTACATTGGGCGACAGTTCTGCTGCCCGTTGCTGATCTTCACAAGTGCTTCTGTTTACAGGTTCTGCTTTTCACAAACCTTCTGCTGAGTTCATCAGTTTGCTTGATGGGTTGCTTCAAAAGGATCCTCAGAAAAGGTAAACTTCTAATCCATGACAGTTGTTTATGTAGTCACCTCTGGAGAAGATAATTACTATGATACTATATGTATAGTATTTTGTAGATGACAAAGAATGCAAAAAAAAATGTAATCCCTCATATAGAAGAACGAACTGTGCTTTTTGTTATATGAATATATACAAAATTAATGTTTTCATTAAGTGTGTCTTTGTATTTTTATAGCTAGTGCTAAATAGATAAGTGTAGCAGAATGATAGGCAATTTAGAATTGCATGGCTTTGCTTTTCCAGAGCAGTGGGCACAATTATTTTATCAGACTTTGATTTATAGGTGATACAGTTACATTGTTAAATAATTTGATGTAATTTACAGGGTAGCTCAGATAATTTACCTGCGGGATTGACTATGCAGTTTCCTTCATTTTTATCCTCATACCTCTGTTGTGTGAATTAACTATTCTGACTCGAGGTAAAAAGTTTGTCCTGAAAGAAAACTTATTTGTTGTCCAAATAAAAGCAAACACCAGGATTAATTGCTCTGTAGTGTCACTGGGTTAAAAACCTAGTCTGGTGTGTTTCTGTGGAGCTGTTGTACTTTGCCACTGCTTTTTCAGTTTGTTTGTTGCTTTTCAAAAGGCTGAATTGGACAGACCTATTGCAGCATCCGTTCTGGAAAGGATCCCTTCGCCACTGTGGTACTGAGTCTGCAGACAATCAAGGCACAAGCTCAAGGTACCAAATCTTTCAGAAAGACTTCTTTTGTAATAAATATAAGCAAAGATAAAAAAAGATATTTTATTATGTTCTTCTGTAAATTTTATCATTTTTGAAATTTTGCTTAGAATTTTCATGTATTATTGACCGGAGTTTTACACTATTCAGTGGGCAGTTTTGGATGTTTAGGAATTGTATTGTCCTATTAGTGTATTACACTGTCCATTCACTTCAACAGACTCTTTCCTTCTGGCTACAGAATATGTTAAAATACGTTTCTGAACTAACAGCTGTCAATTTTATTTATTTGTTTATATATGACATGTTGTTGCATGAATTTGACTTGCAATTTTTGTTTTGAAAGCTTTTGTAGAATGGGTCAGTTTTATTTCTAGTGAGTTTTTCATTTGTTTATTTTTGTGCATTAGGCTTAGAGCATCACAAAGCCTATCAGTACAGCATCTTAGAGCTGTGGTTGAGCTTTATAATCTTGCAAATGCAGCTGACCCATATTCTTTGCTTATGACATAAAGCATTAATCTAATAGTTGGGATTTTTTTCTAAATTTGTAATACTCTACACTGCTATATATATGCAGAAATACACAAAACTTTTGTGCAAATGGTTTCTATGTATTAAAAAATTAGGCTTCTTCAGAACTCCTGTTACCTTGCTGGTTTTTTTGTTTTTAATTTTGAATTAGGATATTTAGTGTTGACTTTTAAGTTACGTTGTTCTAAATATTTGAAAGATATGTTCTACTCTAGTGAACTGTTCATGTTCTAGTCTAGTGAACTAATGTTAGTTTTCTTTTAGAATGTTGAATGTTTTTGTGTTATATCTACTTTAAAATTTTCTCTCATGTTGTTTAATACCTGTTTCTGATACCAGTGCTGCAATGTGTTTGTAGTTATCGTTTATTCTACTTTGAGATGCAGCTCTTTGTCTTTTAATTTTATTACTGCTTTCACCTGCAAGACCTAGAAGAAATTAATATTTACAGTTTATACCACAAAGTAAGAATTTATTCATGGTTTTAGCAAGACCTCCATCTCAGTGCTCACTTTTGAAGAATTTTCAGAGAATCAGAAGAATCTTAATCTCCTATGAAATACTGGGCTATTTGACCTTACTCTTGAGGGTTTTCTAATGCCTCTGGTGTATCTGCTGATATATGCACTAATTGACAACTATGACAAATGCAGAACATTGGCCTGACATGCTAAAGAAGCTTGATACTTTTTCTTTTCCAACTGTGAGACCTGTGTATCTATTTTCTTCACAACGTGGATTTGATTAATATTTGATATCCTGGAGAGCCTTCAGGAAATTTGTATAACCCAGTTCCATTTGAATAATAGAGGGGCATGCTAAAAAACCCCTGAACAACCACAAGTAATAAACTTGCAATTAAGTGTGACATGTAAATCATTACACAACAAAAACAAAACTAAAAAAACCCCAGATCTTAAAAATAGCCAAACCAAATCAAAACAACCCACCAAAAAAGTAGCTTCAATCTAGGCTACCAACCTTGTTACAGGTAGGTTTGTTATGACTTTTTCCTGTGAAGATTGAATGATCTGTAATGCTCTTAATATTTCTTTACAAGTCTTTTATTATGGGGTAATAATTTAACTTTTCTACTGTCTTCCATATAAGTTCTAATGTGAGAGAAAGAATTTTTAATATTCTCCTGGTCATTTGCTGTAAACTTGTTTCTCATCATTGCCATTACTAACATAAAAAGTGTATGTAACACATATTAAAATAGTATGTTCTAGAGAATGACAGCTAAATTTTATTCTAACAATTGCAAAAAAATAATCCATATGATCCCTCTTTTTTTTAAGTCTGTAATTACTATCCTCTGTTAAGCAGCAATGAGGACACAGAGTCATCAGTGTCTTGGAGTACGAAAGGGTCAGTGGATACTCATAAAAATCTAGATAACCTGTCATCTTCAAGAGCAGATCTTAAACTACCAAGCAGTTCTTTCAAAATAGGTAATATTCTTATGTTATTTTTTCACTTATTTTTATCAATCCTACCAACATCTGTATGTTTTATTTGATTTTAACCTCTGAATGCAAGTTCATGTTCTCTTTTCAGTAGAAACTCAGACCGAGTTACGCCCCAAAAGTGCAGTTGATGGTGAATCAAATGAATCCATATTTCTTCTGAGGTATGAAAACCTAAAGAACAGTTATAAAAACCCTTGAAATCCTGTATTTGTGGTGCTGTTTTTTTTCCCACCGTCTCTTTAGACATTTTATTATTTTGTCTGTAACATTGTGCATCTCCTTTTGAATTTTCTATTACCACTTTAATTAATATTAAAATATTAGAATAGCTGCAAAAGCAGTGTGTGTAGTTAAAGCTTTATTACACTGTTTTTGGAAGTAAATTTTTGATTTCTTAGCTGTCAGTCTAAACAGAAGAATTTATTTCTTTCCTTCTTCAAATATATGAGAATAGGCTTGGAATATGATTGCTTTGAATATACAAGAATAAGCATTCAACATAAGATCCACTAATAAATTCTACCTGCAGCTTTTCTTCCCAAGCTGTTGGTAACAATCTGTTAAGTACTGCATGGGTATTAAATAAAAAAAAATAGTGATTTGTATTAGTTGAGGCCTGATTCTGGAACTTTGTACTAGTTTTCAAGCCAATAAGATTGTCTAATGAAATCGATACTTTTCTTATTGTCATCAAGAAGAAATATTCCAGTTTGAAAATACTCTTTCAAGCTTCTTGCATAACCTGAAATAGGGCTTTTATATATGATAGTGTGTACAAAAGTTATTTCAGTTGGTTTTATAAAGTGTTAATTCTCATCTCACTTATAAATTCTGTCATCACAGCTAAACACGTACTATTAGTAATTTCAAATAGCATTTGCTTTAGCAATCTGCTGAAAAGAAAGGCTACAATGACATTAAAAACAGTATAAAAGCATGTAATCCAAATCATGGTTTTTTAACAACATGCTGTATTTATGATAAGCACATTAGTTTAAATATAAAACTTGAAATGTAATGCAAACTTTTTTTAAAAAATCTGTTTGTAAACCGTCTTTGCTTCAATGATCTAACTTCTGAAAGCAGCATGTGTTATCTACTAAAGTATTAAAACATTGAAGTGAAAGGAAGCTGCTGACCTGGCAACTTGGCACCAGAATTTACTTAACTGCTGGAGGGGTTACTCAGCTTTTAACAGCAGTAGCTTCTTCTATGTATGCAAATGGAATAAGTCTTATTAATTTCAGATAGTTCAATTTAACAATCTCTTGTCTTTTTTTAAACTGAGAAACCATCTGAGAACTGAAAAAATAGGAAATATCTTCTGTATGTCAAACATATATGAAAGCAAATCAGTTGCATTAATTGAAAAAAAGTATATTTATCAAATCTACATATTTTGAAGGATGTGGTAACGTAGAATAATTATTTGGCCTCTTAGCTAGAAATCATAAGGTTTTTTTGTTTAGGAACTAAGACTGCCTAAACTTCCAGGCACATCCTGATATACTTTTTTTACCGAAAGAATTAGGACATTTTATGTAGTTTTATGTAGGTGATATTTTGGCATTCCTTTGCTGTACCCAAGTTTCTCTTGAAAATAGATGGAAGATTAGAAACATTATGTTAGTCATTTGATCATTGATTTTCATGAGTATTTTTAATTTTGTTTGGTGTTTTTATTTTTAATTTAGTTGCTTTTTCTAATAAATAAAGCTGATTTGTAGCTAAATGTGTCTATTGCTTTCTGCTAATGAAGAAAACACATTCATTTGAAGTTGATGATTTAACTAGTTTCCTGGCCTGCCAATTTAATTAATTCTAAAGTTGATTTTAAATGCTTTGCATTAATATATCCTATAAAACCCGAGTTCACTAACAGCATTATGAAAATTGCAACTTTGCAGTATTCTGGTCTTTCTTTCTTCATTTTTTAGTTTGCAAACAGGATTTTAAAAAAAAAAAGTTAAAGGTAAACCTAGTTCACAATTTTACACGAGATTTAGGCAGTCTTAGCCAAGAGTTAACAGTCAGAAGAGAATAACATAAAATAAATTTCAATTCTTTCTCACATTAATTTTCTTTGTATCTTGTTTATTATTAGGAATTCAGATAATAATGTTTGAGCATCCAGTTTTGAGAGTGATTATTGCTGAGAAAATAATCAAATTAGATCCATTTAACATCAACATCAACTACAAAATACCACCTTCCCATTTTTAACTGGTAAACAAATCCTAACCTTGTCAGAACACATTTAAAGACAGAAAATTCATGTCTAGTTGGTGGCTCAGGCATAGCCTCATTTATGTTTATCAGCTTTGAAAGTTTGCTATATGGCATAAAAGTTTCAAAAGAGCAGCAAAAAGGTACTTTGCAATGAAACTTAATCTGTAGTCTTTATTGGTTTATTACTATTTTTGTCTTTCTTTTCTTTAAGTTCTCGTCCCACACCTAGAACTAGCGCTGCAGTAGAAGTAAGTGATGCTACTGCTGCCCCAATCAAAAATTTTCCACAAAGAGATTCATGCTTGAAGAAGGTGAGTACAAAATTTATATTAAGGCATGATGGTATCTCTCTAGTTAGAATTTTAGCCTGGCGTCTGTGGCAAAGTCAAGTTTCTTCTCCATCCATAATTAGCAGGGAATCAGTTCCTATAGTGTGCAAGTAATTTGAAAAATATATTTGCAGAAGTCCAGATGTATGAGCTAAGAAAGATGTTTAGTCTCCTTTTTTGCCCCAGTGCATAAAAGGGAAAATGTTATCTTCTTTCTTGTCAGTCTGCAGTTTGGACCCATTGCTTTTTCTTCCAATATTTCTCTTATTATTAATTGGTCCTATCTACTATTACATAAATGAAAGGTAAGTTAGAATATGTTGTTTACATGGCAAAACTGCATAGTATAATTTTGAAATGAAACATTTTGGGAATAAACATGAACAAACATTTTTTGGTGCAAAAAAGTTTTTAAAAAAAGCTTTGTTCTTGTTCTAGGCTGAAAATATGTGCTCAAGTCAGCAGGATATGGAGTCAGCATTGAGAGAGCTCATTTACACTGAATCTGATCTTATCATAACGCCAATCATTGACAATCCAAAGGTATAGCAAAATAAAATATAGGATTCAGGAACTTGTGGCTGGGGCTATTTTTGCAGATAATTTCTTAATCAGGGTGAAACTCTTTTCCTGTATTTTACAGTTCCCATTTTAAAGCAGTTACACCCAGTCATCTGGCAAGCTCTCATGCAATTTTTTTGGCAGCCTGTGTAATTCTATTGTGTTGCTAATTTGGAGGAATGAGTTATTTTGGGATTGAATAATAATATTAAATAATGTCTTAATAAGCTACTAAATAATGTGTTCAGTGCTTTCGTAGATTTGTTTTCTGATAACTTCCTTTGATACCTGTTACTTAAATGAGCACAAAACTGTGGTTTGGTATACTCAAAGCAAGGCCATATATGAAGCCTTCTAGATTATAAGTTAGACCTTTACAGAAAAACTTTTGTTATTCTTTAAACTTCAGATGTGATAATGTTTTTGAACTCATTTTCTCTCCAAAAGAACAAGAAATGTCCATCCGTTATAAGAAATGTCCATCCTATTTCTGTCATATGTATTCTAATGTGATAACAGTTTGTAATGAGTCTCTTGAGCAGGGACTGGCACTTGCTTGACAGCAAAGAGCAAACCAAAAAAGAATCAGAGCTCTGCACTGCAATGACAGCGTAACGTGCATTTATGGGCATTACTGGTAGAAGGAATAATAGGCAAGAGCCCCTTTAGTCTTCCTTTTGTTTCTGTGCTAAAAAAAAATGCAGCTGTTTTAGCAACTTTACTCAGTAAGTGACGGATGCAGAAAATGCAACATTTTTGATTGGAAATGAACATCTCATTAAGAATGTCTTACGGCTTTTAGTTGCTGTGTTGCTTTAGTATTAACAATTCTTTTGGTTTGTTTTAATGGATTTCCTAACACTTTCAAAAATTAGAGGTCTTATACAGCTAGATAGTATAACTACCAAATAATAATGTTTTAATATGTTTGGAGGGAGGGACATTGTTACCAGTGGAGAATTTCAAAGTGTTCGAATGCTACCACTGTTAAATTGTCAGTTCTATCTCAGGACAATGACACAAAGCCTTAGTCCTTCCCAGCTTCTCTTTTTATTACAAGTATAAGAGAGGAGATTAGGGGTAAGTGTATATACTGATGTGCACATGGAGACTAATCTCCTTACCATGCAATGGCAGACTCAGAATTAATGCAAAATAGCCCGCTAAGTTCCAGGGACATATAATCAGAGTCATTGCCTGCTTGGCAATGACTCTTTGCACTTCAGACTGAAGGATGATACTGACACCTGGTAAAGCTGAAGAGCTTGCAATTTAATCTCATGCAAAAGGATTTACTAGATGCTGGCAGAATCTGAAAAGTTGAAATGTCAGCTTACATTGTAAAATTTCCCTGTATTCTGCAGATCTGTGGAGCTGAAGACCTTTTTTCGAAAATAGCTCTCTTGTTACACTTAGACTTCATCTGTCAAAGGCTAAATTCCACTACACAGTTACCTTTTCTGTATGCTTTATTTACTGAAAATCACACTCAAATCCTCAGTCACTGAGCAGTCATCCATTTTCATGATGGGCCAGAAAATGATGTTTCACGAGGGGGAAAAAAATCCCCATACCTTATGAACAATTACTTGTTGTTAATAAGACTTTTTATATTCTATAATGATCTAGTGTATATATGTATTTACTGTATGGAAATGAATTGCTAAAACATTTATGAGCTGTCGCCTGCATAGTTCCTTTCTGTAGCTTTTGAAACCCAAATGCAAGTGTTTTGCTACATACAAGCAAGATAAAAATGTAAACTGAAAAAATCCTATCATTTTGTAATCCTATTTTAAAAATCACTTAAATGGAAACACTAGCAATATAATTATGTTAAAAACATAGAGTTAAATCTCCAATATTTGCTTGGAAGGAATAAATACCAGAAAACAATGGAAAATTCCTCAGTGAAGAGAAGTAGTATGTACACCCATCCTGTACAAATTTTGCATCTTTGTATTCTCACATTTAACTACTTAGAGATTTTCCAGAAATGTATTAAAACTAGTTGTAATGTGTTTGTTTATTTTTCCAGATAATAAAGCAAGTGTCAGTTAGATTTGACTCAAAAACTTTACATGTACCAGCACATTCAGGTATGGATCTGCTGAAGCTGTTAACAAGTTCTGCGTGTGTTGCTGTAACTCGCTATCACAAGACCTGTAGCCTCCTGCCGTAGATTATAAACCGTCACAGTTTCAGAACTCATAATTTTTCTGAAACTGTTTCTGTAATGTTTTTAGCTAGACCAATTTTGAGTAGCCTTTTCATGAGTTACATGACATTCCTTTCTCTTCTGCCTTCTTCAGTTACAAGCTTGTGCTCAAAAACTTTTGCAATGAGACAGACATCGTTGTTTTAGTGTGGGCAAAACAGTGGATTTTTTCCAACTGAGATATATTAACTGAAATATTCAACTAAATATATTAAAATGTTAAAAAGGAAGGGAAGCAAATGGAAAGAGGATCTTAAAATGTACAGTGTTGATCAGCTGTAATACTCGTCAGCTTTGCCAATCCCACCTTGAAACATGAATTGTTATGGCAATCATGTCCCAAACGATAGTGTGGAGTTGTTTTGGGTTTGCTTTTTTGTTATCGTTAGTTTGTAATGTCTAGAAAGAGTGCTGTTATTTCTGAAAACTAAAGTCTGCTCATTGTCATGGGTGTAATCATTTCTTCCCCTGGAAAATTTACTCTAGTCTTTTTAAGGAAGTATTACACACTTCACCGTGCTTGAAGAGGGATACCAACCACATATGAAGTCCTTCTGGAATTCACATAGCACCTCTTCCTAGGCATAAGAATTAATTTTTTCTTTCTATAAAATATGTATCTTGGAGAGTTAATTTGCTAAAGAAATTTTGTAGTTGGGAAGGAATTTAATGTCCCCCAGTCTCCCAATCAAGACTGTAGTAACAGAAAATATTTTTAATTTGGTTCATCAAAAAATGATCCAATACAAGTGCCTAAGGGAAGTATTATATTTCATATTGCATTTAAGTAGTTTATCACACTGATGTTCTGATATGTTTTACTATTGTTATCATTATTATTTAATATGAGACAGTGTTTTTTTGTTGTTGTAATGCTTTCGGAGTTGTAGCTTTTTTCTGGTCAACTTTCTGATTGTTTTTGAAGATACTGAATTTGATGCTGCTCATCAGTAATGATTAAAGATAGTATGGAAAAATTAAGATAAATACCTGCAATCCACACCTCTTTTCACCTTTGCTAATGTATATTATAATTGCCTGCATTAGTAGGTATTGTTACTTAAGTGTAAAATTAACATAAAATACAGAAAACGTGCTTTTAAATATTCTACAGTGGAGATATCAGGATGGCAGATAAGTTAATAATAAATAACTAACCAAAACTGAGGGAGTGTATGGCTGCTAGATTGAAATTAACTGTTGAGACTGATAAGGAAGTCTGTGAAAAATCTCAGTTCATGTACACTGGTCGGTGAATTGAACCACGGGATTTATGTTAATTGTCCTAGTGGCTTGATTTCTTTGTGTTCCTTCTGAAGTCATCTGTGTTTTGATACTACTGAAGTATGACTCAATGGTGCCTACCTATATGAGTAACAACACACATTTTCAGTTTATTGATTCTGAGTAGATTTCACTGACTTTCGTTAGGTTTTACCTCAAGTTTACTCTAATGAAAGTGCACTTTCTTATTAAGAATTAGTAATGATAAAGGACAACTACTACCTTTCCTAAATATAATGTTTCCTTAAATGAAGTCCAGGGACTTAGCAGGGTTGCACTTTCAAAAATACTTTGAAGCTTTCATTGCTCTGTTTTTGTCATCTGTTTCTCTTCTTGCTTCCTTTTTATTTCTGTAATCTTCAGACATGAATTATAACATGCTTTTTTTATATTTTAAGTACTAAAATTATAATTAGATTCAAAATTTGGAACTTACTTATTCATGCTGATGTTACTTTCTAGAGTGTTAAAGCAACATCAAAGATCCATTATCTTTAACTACTTGTTTGCTTCTTAGCTGAGAAGTTATCATCTATGAAAGATGTGGACTGGAATAACTTCTTGAAAAGAGTATGCTCACTGCTGGATTCCACTGAGAAGAACACAGGAGCAGCACGTTCTAAACTGAACTTACTGTACTATCTGTGCACTCTGGCTGTCCACAAGGAGATTGCAAGCAGACTAATGAGCTCTCAGCTGGTAAATAATAAAGCTTTGAAAGAATCAACATGGTTTACATACTTGCCATTGTAGCAAAAATCAGCTACTTTTAGTTATGTTTGAAGAAATCATTGATGTACTGACAAAAATATGTCAAAAAAATTACTATGTTCCATGTCAGGTGTTTTAAAAATGCTGAGGGAAACTAATTCTTTGCCCTACATTTCAGATACATTTACATATAGTTTTGTTGTATTAGTGAACGTGTTGGGTAAAAACTAACCTTGATGGAGAGTGTTAAATGACATATGATGAAATATTAGTCTTTGTAAATCATCGTAAATGACAGAGAATATTGAACAAACTCATGTATGAATTGCTATATGTCTTTTATTTGGTCATATGTCTGTGAAGAATAGCAAGAAAAACTTTCTAAAGAACATGCAGTAAAAGTTTCAGTAAGCAGTGCTTACAGTGAGCAGGGTCTCTGAAGAGTCTCTTTTAGGGTATACCTAAATATTCGTTTCACCTTTCAAGAACCACTTTTTACCAAACAATTTTACTGATATCCTCTGTAGTGGTTTAATATATTTCTCAAAATTCTTGCATGTGCTGGAGAGAAATAGATTTTTTTTTTTTTGTCATTATGTAAAGGCATCACAGAGGCTGTCCTGAGATACTTTTTATTTAATTAAAAGTAAACTGCTTCGCTCTCCTACAGTTATACTAATGCACTTAAGTCATAAGCTGACGTGTCATTATTGGATATAGAGATATTAAAGATAAAATTGCACTGCCAGAAAAATTCAATGAAAAGCATTTAGGTTGGAAGAAGTGGGTAGGTCTTGTAGCATAGCATTCTAGTGAAAGCAGGAAAAAGAATTGCTGGAAGGTGTATTCCATTATCATTGGAGAATTTGGTGGGGGGAAACATTAATCCAGTAGCTGAATTGCCAATTAACAGAACATTTTAGAAGTGAATTAGTAATTATGAGTTTGGTTCTTTTGGGGCTGATTATACATGTTAACATTCATTATTCTAGTATTTGCCAACTATTTTTATCCAGTTCCACAAAATTAATTTATTAAATATTTGTTTTGTAATATTATATGATGATCTCTGTCTTTGTAGGTGAAAGTATCAGACTTTTTTCTGCTGCATAGTGTTATTCAGAATGAAAAACTGTTGTTTTTTTATTTTCATGCTGATATATGTTTAGCAGTTTAGTTTAAGGCAAAAATATAGAAAGAATTGTATTTTCCTTCCTTTTTTATCTTTATCTCTTTTTCATTTTTTATCTTTATCTCCTTAATCAGTGTTTATCTACCATGTTTGTCCGTGACAATACTCTTCACAAATGTTATCCAAATACATTTTTATGAAATTACTGATATTTTGATTTTTTGTTTATCATTTGGAATTATCAAATCACTGAACTTCACTAATGTTTATTTGTCTGCTTTAATATAGTTTCCTATATTGATGCAGCAGCTGCGTGCAGCCACCAGCTGGGATATGTAAGTAACAATTATTTTAAATTAATATGTTAAAATTCAAAATTGTCACCGAATTTTATTAAAGATATTCATTAACAGGTTATTTGAGGAGTGTTTTAGCGTGTCAGACTGCTGTGGTATCTGACTGGCAGTATGATGGTGAATATAAGATGGAATTTTTTCAGCATTGAATTAATATATTGCTATTCTACAGGACCAAAGATTATAGAAAATCTCTAAAATTTAATCTAGAAGTTATATAATATAGTATAACAAATAGTGTTACTTAAAATCACTGAATAAGCCAACTCCATACCATAAAGGAGTAAAATAACTGTAATGGTAGCTTTATTTTAAACACCTGTCAGAAATATTTCAATGTGATAGTGCCCTCTGCTGTTTTTCATAGATGTTCTGTTATTCCAATTTTTTTGTTTAATGGAACATTTAAAACTAATTTGCTGATACAGATGTGATTTCTATTTTGTCAGCTGAGAAGTCTAAAATTATCTATAGGTGTTTTCTATGTTATATGAAAACTGTATGTGAGCTTGACAGATTAGTAAGACTAACAAACTAAAGAATCTTCACTCTTCCATGTTAAAGAAGAGAAATGTCTTTATGCATGAATTTATTGCTAAAATGAGCTGAAATACTGAGTTAATTGTTGACACAAAAAATCCCATAAATAATAAGAAGGAAATCCGAGCTGTAAATAGGACATCGAATGTTTCCTGCCCTTAGCAACCTGCGTAAAATATAAATGAGACATGATTGGTTTTGTTGTATTTTGTAAATAGTTTTTCTGCACCCACAAAATATTTATTTGATACGCAGACGTGCTAAAGTTGCTCGAGTGATTGGTTTACTGGCATTACACACATCTGAACTTGGAGAAAATGTACCTGTTTCTGAGGTAACTTACCTTTTATTTTTTTTTAATAAGGGAGTTTTGTTAATGCTTTTACTATTTATGTCAGAAGCTTTCACAGCTTTTTTTGTTTTGACCCCTGCTTTAGTTTTTCCTCATATGTCTAAATTGGAATATAATCAATTAATTAAATGTGTAAATTTATGATCTCATTCTATATAGTTGTAGTTCTGATCTTTACTAACCTGTGGCTGAACTACCCACCAATAAAAAACTCTAGCCTTTTTCTCTCCTTTTCATAAAATCAGTCAATGTCATGCTTCTTGTGTGTGTGTAGAAAGAAGAAAATGTTGCCATTGTTCGGTTATCCTGAAATTAATTATTATAATTAGTATAAAAATAGTGCAATTGATACTTAGGCATATTTTTTCCAAAAAATTAATTGAGATGGGAGTAATTTGAGATTCCTCACAGTTCTTGAAGAGTATGTGTAATGAAGGGCAAGTAATTTTCTTTGGAGAAGAAAAGTATTTTTAATTTTTTTTTCATTTTTCATGGTCAGTGGTTGACTTATGCAGAAGATTGATTAGACAAAATTGTCTTACTGTCCTTTTTTGGATGTGACACATGCACACAGATTGAGAAATCTTGACAGAATGTACTATTTAATATTTGTTTAAAGTGTGACTGTGACATTATTTTATTTCTGCTTCATAAGGTGAAGCCAGAACTTGAATGTAATGGGTGTTCGAATGTGAGACCCAACTGCTAAACACAAGCTGTAAATATGCCTCTGTGCTGTGTAGGTCTGGCATGTAGGAACATACAGTTATTGGTTAATATCTGACTGTTTTGGAAATGTGGCTATTTTGTTGCTTTAGGTCCCTCTGGTTTCTTCTTAATGAATATTAAGTATATGATTATTTTGCTGTGTTGCTTAATGTTTCAATTCTGTAGTGAAAGCTGAACTCAAAACATTGTAGTTCATACCTGTTTGTCTCATAAAGTGACAAAGTGGGGTAAGAGTCCTTATAGTTACAATCACTGAAGTTTGGTCAACGTCTTTCAATACTGACAGTTGCACGTCAGTTGAATTCCAGGTCACAATTTAAGTGCACTCTTGTATGCGACTGATTTTTTTTCTGATATTTAACTTTTAAAAGTTCCAGTGAAAATACTCAAAAGTAATTTTGAGATGTTCATATAGCTTTTGGCTTCAGGTGTTTGTTAAGGTCCTTAGCACTAATATATTCATTAACAGTTTCTCCAGCTTCCTAGTTTCCACCATAGAAAACACATTTCCTACTCAGCTGTTGTATTTAAAAGCAATAGATTGAAGTAGTTATACTCTAAGCTGTAATATTATTTTGTTCAAAATGTTTTCAGTGGGTTTTTTATATGAACATAAAAATTATTCACAAATGAAATTTAGCATTTTTATAAGTATTCATGTACTTCAAAAAACAAGTTAAATCTGGGACTAGGCCCATTCTTATGTGAATTAAAATTAGTTTTTATATACATTCACTAAGAAAATAAGGATTTATTTTTTAAATTAACAAATCTGAGTTCAAAATGCACGTACTATGCTTTATTTAATGGCATTCATTCAGATTTTTTTCTCACAAAGTAATATCTGTGAATTAAAAAGATTTTAGAGTGCTTACACAAAATTAGAATGAGGAAAAAAATTGAATCCTGTATTTTCATGTCTTCAAATAATCTAAAATCTAATATCTAAAAATCTAAAATCAAATAACTGTGGGCAGTACACAAAACTTAACAGTTCATTTATAGGAAAAGTAGGAAGGAGTCATTTATGAATTTCTTATCTGCCAAGTTGTGTTCCCCTCTGCTCCCTCCAGAGGAACCAGATGAACCTGTGAGTTTGTTGAACATTCTTGTTAACTGTCAGCTATTTTATGTTGTGTGATGCTTAAAAAAACCCCACAAAGCAAACCTTTAAACCAGCCTTATAAACTGTATTAATATAATACTGTAATTTATCCTCTTATTTGAGCCAGCTGATACTCCAGCTGAAGTTAATTGGTGGCTGCTGTGATTTAGGAAGTGTTGAAATCAAGCTGTAGCTAGTCAGAACAACATAGTCTAAAATGACTCTGATTCAGGTCTTACAGTCTGAAGATACAGGAGTGATCTATCTATTGACAGGGGTTTTTTGTGTTTTCTTTCCACTTCCATTCCTAGTAACTTCTAATACTCTTCACTTTTTTCATCTGTTAAATAGAGGTGATCTGTTTTAGCTCCAAAATTTGTTTGCACTTGTGAAAAGTCAGTTGAGAGCTCGTGAGGATGCTATTCTGGAATTATTTTTGCTCCCTTCCCGTACCATGCTATTTATGTCAAATTTTCATTCCAGTTTTTATCACTTAAGGATAGTTCCTCTATCTTTGAGGTTGAATTTGCACCATTAACTTTTTTAGTTGTCATTAAAATGATTTTGTAAGTAGTAGTAACATTAAGCCCTGAAAGAGGCAGAAAAACTTCAGTAAGAAAAGAAGCCTCATCCTTATTTTAAAGGCTAAAGTGAACTTTCATGTACTGTATGCCAAAAACCTTTAATTTGTTGGTTTTTGAAGGATTAGTGCTTTGGGGATTTTTTAAAGTTTTTATTCAGGTAATTCGGGAACAGCAGTTTCCTTTGAATGTAACCACCAGAGGTCACTAAAACACAAAAATAAATTCAAGTAAACTTATTTCACAGACTTGACAAGCATGTAAATGTATAATTGTGTAGTATCTTTATTCTGCTGATGTATTCTAATATGTAGGTCATATTAGAAAAAATTAGAATAAATGAATATTTATATCTGTGAATTCACTTGCAGTTGATCTATTTTCAGTTAAGAACTTTTAAGAAGCATATTGCATTGATAAGAAAAAATAAGACTGATCTTAGAATGCAGTAGGGAAATTGATCTCTTCTAAAACTGTAGATGAAGACATTTTATGTGGAATTTCTTCTATCATGCAGTTGCAATAAAAGTTTTTAATAGGTCATTTTTTTTCTCACTTATTATTTTTTTTTCTCATGGAATTACCCTTTAGAAATCTGAAACATAATTTCCTCTTATTTATTCCTAGTTTTCTTATGAAAGCATCTAAACTTTAAAGTTTTATGTTTGTATTTAGATTTTGAAACAGATTCTTAAGATTCTGTGAAAAACATTCTTTCTTTCCAGGATTCTGTTCTTCATCTTGCAGGAAGAAAAATTATTCTGTAGTTAGGGAAGCTTGTTTCTGTGTACATCTAATTTGGTTTATCTAATAAAAGAAGCTATAGTTCTTTCCTTTCTGTGAATATATCGAGCCTTCTGCCACCTAGGACACAGCCACTCCGATGTGACATTTCAGATGCAGTCTGAATTTTATTAAGAGATGATAGAGCAACTCAACAGAATGCTTCCATGTCAGGGAGCAGTGTCTTTCTCTGTCTGGTAGGAGACTACTCTGGAGTCCTTCTCTGCCTGTCCTTTTGGTGGCAAAATCTAGTCCTTTTCTTTACCTCTTTTAAATTTGCTAATTGGGAATACTAGTCTCACACTCTGACCTAGGGAGTTGTGTCTGGTTTTTTTTTTAACAGACCTGGGTCCGCTGCTCTATCAAATGCTTAAAGGGTTCAGAGAACCTGGTACAGCCTTCACACTGCAAGTTTTTTTGCAAAGCCTTTGGTATTCCATGGACAAATTAATAAACTAAATATCCCATGGACAATGACAGCATATTAGAGTATCTCAGTAACATTGAACTTAGACTCCTTTGTCACAGTAGTGAATACCCAGATTTCTGTTTTCATATAAATTGATTTCATGTAATTTGAGCCTTTTTCTTTCTGATTTTTTATTAAAGTACAATTTAGTGGTTGTTTTCCACAGCTGCAAAGCAGCTGTAATGTTACAGCTGCAGTTGTATGACATGCAAACTCATATATGTACTCTCGCTGATCTGACTCTGTCTGCACTGTTCTAGGTCTAGAGTTTGTTGTCATTCAGATTCATCCAGAATGCCAATCTTAAGTCATGTTCCTATCTTGCTTCTCTGATAACTCCTGTTCCTAGGTCTGTCTGTGTCTGCCCATATTGTAAGGAGTTGCAAATAAAAGTGGTTTGAATTGGCCATTTATTCCAAACCTATTTAGTTTTAATGTTGTTTTATTGTAAAATAAATTCCTTAGTCTGCTCACACATGACCATAATTTTAGTGTATCCTTGTTTGTTTTCTCCGAGGGCACTTTCCTTGTTTTGCTCTAATATCTCTTACATGAAAAAAACCTAACCCAAAACAAAGCAAAAACCACCCCAATTTAAAAAAGTCTGTAGGCAGGAGATGAAAGCTGTAGCAGAGTATGTGCACAAGTACTAACACATGTGCACATACACGTGCCTACTGTTTTGTAAATTGATTAGAACTTTACAATTACCTTTCTGGCATAATTGGGATTGTCACTTAATACCTTGGTAACAGCAAGAGGAGATTCAAATTTTTCAGTGACTTGTAGTAAACTTTCAACCTCTATAAAGTTTCTTCAATTTATTTTCAACAATCTGGTTCACTGAATGTAACACATATTTGCCTGGGGCACGTGGTAAGAAGACAAATGAAAAATTAACATTTCTCAGGTAAATTAGCAGAAACTCACGGTGTGTTTGAGAAAAGTGCTTTTGAGTTCATAAACAGAAAATGGAAATAAATTAACAACTGTGAGTCTGTCAAGCATGGCAATTCTGAATTGTTGGAGAAAATATTAAGGCCTTTTATCATAATTGAAGATTTTTTTTTCTCATTCAAAAAATTATTTTTATCAATCCAATTAATTGGGCTTGCTTTATGTTTGAAGTCCAAAACAGGGTGGTAATAGAAAACAAGGAAGTTCTCAACTAGGAAAGAGAAAACATTGCCAATTGCAGGATTAAATCACTTTTTGCAATTTTCTTAAGTTAGTTGCCTGGCTGAAGCAAAATCTGTAACCTTTTCAAAGACATTTAATTGACACTGTTTTCATAGTCCATTAAATTTAGTCTGTTTTCTTTGAGAGATGAAATAACACATTTTGCCATTAAAATTACATCAGTGGTGCTGCAAGTATATCTGTTGCAATAGTCTTAATTTACTTCCTATGATAGTAAAAGTATTGTGGATTTGATTTTTTTTCCTACAAGTCTGTTATTTTTGGGATAATGAAGATTTATGCCCCTAGGGCCCTTTTCTTCAGCAGATAAATATCTGCTTCTCTGGAAGGTGAATAGCTGTCTGGCAGACTTTTGTCTAAACATAATTTATATGCCTCCTAAATTAGTTATGAAACATCAAGTTAACTTTCTCCTTCAACTACTTCTATCATAAATTCAATAGTGACCTGGAGTGTTGTAAGCTTCAGAGAGAAGCTTATTAAGGGTAACATATGTTAGGGGTAAAGGCTGACCCTGAATTCGCATCCATGTAAAGACTTCAGGAAATCAATGGGCATCTAGATTGTATATCAGAGTTAAGAGGGAAAATAGCTTCCCACCAAATGTTTTCCTATTTAATACACACACACACTTATGGGAGCTTTGCTAAAGGCAAAAGTGAACACAACTGTGTGCTAGACGCAGTGCTTGTCTCTCTACCAGTCTTTCTATATTCCACAGGTATGTATCAAAGTCACACTCTATTATGCAGTGCAGAGAAGTATTTTACTGTATGTACTTGCAGCTTTAGAGAAAGTGCATCTATGTTGGGCTTCTCATGTTGTGGCTGAGTATTCTAAACATTGAGCTTTGGGATATTAGGGGTTTGCATTTTTTTGTTTTGATGAAATTTGGGGTTTTGTGTGGAAAAAAGTTCTAATTGATGAATTGTCACTATTGGCTGTGACCTTAAGATGAGTAATCAATAGGGATCTGATCTTGATTAGAAAGAGCTTTTCTTTTTAGGTCAGGCTCATTTTAACTTTCTGTTAATCTGTTCTGTCATCCAGCAAAATGTGCAAATGCTTGTGCCAGCCCAAAGGAAGAGACAGAGCAAGACTGAGTCTGTTTTTGTTGCTGGTGGTGCTAGTCATACTGGTTTGAAATGGTTCAAATTATGGTTTCAAACTTAGAATGAATATCTGTGTGTAGCAAAGGAGAATATGTCATGGACTGCTGAAATGTGCAGTGTGGTCAGTGTTAACAAATTTCCACCACCAATAAATCTTTCTGTGTGTATTCCTTTTTTCTATCATTCATTTACCTGTCTTTCATTCAATTCAATTGGTAGGAGTAGATGGAGAAGAGCAAGTTCATTCTTCTTTAAAAAATAAATTTGTATACCTACTAGTGTAATTAGCCATATTCAAAATCAGAGTGGTCTTCGATTTATACCCTACTTTTGAAGTTTTAGTGTATTAATCATACCTATATTTTTTTGAGGAAGAAAAATTTATTTAAAAAAGAAATTGTTTTCATTCTGGCAATGATGAGATCTTGCCCAATGTTTCCTACTTAGGTGATCAGGTACAAAAGTGCCAAGGTATTTTGAATTAAATACTTCTGGAGTTACTGGGTTTGATTATTTCCAATAACTTCAAGGTATTTTCTGATTACTGGTTTCCCATTTTTTTCTTTCCAATAGAAAAATGATGTAATTTCTGTTAGATATTGTGGAGTTTGTTCCTCCATGTCCAGTTTTGTTCAAATCCCTCTCTTACAATAAAGGGGGAGTAGATGATAGAGGGCAATAGGTGATGTAGGAGGTTTTAAGGGTTGATATGGGTAATGGGAGTGTCAGACTTGCAAAAGCAAGTGCTAGCAAAACACTTCTGAAAGACTTTAAAGGTGCCTGCCTCTGATTTATCGTCAGTACCTAATTGTTTGGAGTTACAAGGTAATTTTACTTAGGGTGTCCAAGCTCACTTTGAGTTTTTTGGTACCTTTTAAAAAAAAATCTGGAGCTGACCACTCACAAAGCCAAAAAGTGGTATTAATCCAGTTGACAGCTGCTTAGAATTTTGTGTTTTTATTGACAAAAGTTTGACTTGTAAAATCATGATTTCTTTTCATGTATCTCGATTTTAAACAATTGAGCAACACAAATTGACTTGTGTCAAGTTCTATTATATGTTTATTGAATGTATTTTTTGAAGCTGACGGAACTTCACTTTTGATATTGCTGTGCAACTTTTTAATGTTTGTTATTTCAAGAGTAAACTTATTTGTATGAAGTAGAACACTAAAATCAATCTTCATTTTGGAGTGAAACACTGAAAAAACCCCCTTACCTTCATTCTTCTGTATAATGCTGTGAAACTGATGCACAATTTGGGTGTAAGATTGCTGTTAGCATAAAACAATCATCAAATACAGTTTAAAATGCAGCTGTTTAAACTATTTTATGACATTCTATAATTCCATTTTTTCTTCCATTCTATGCATTATGATGTAAATGTACAGTGAGGAATACACTTTTAAGTCCTACTTAGTTAAAATATTTTACATTTGGAGTTAAAAGTAGTATTTTTTCACTATAATACAATCATGTTCTAAAGTAATATTTCTTACACTTTTTTTACTTAAATTCTGTGGTACTGAAGTTGTTATGTTTTAAGCAGATTATTCCTAGCTTTTATAGATGAACGATTCTTATTGAAGGGAGCTTTACATGCATAAGAACTATAGAATCAGTAATTTCTTTTAATGTTAATGGGAATTATGTCTAGTGAGGGCTAAATTTGCTCAAAAAACCTGAGATGCGTCATATCTTATTTTCCATTTCAGAATTGGAAACATGCAAAGAAATTTATACTGTGCAAAACTTACTAGGAAACAGAGCTTGACCCAATAGTTCTTACTTTTTTAATGACAAGATAAGCATAACTGTTAGGCTAATAAATAGTGCTTATAGTGTCAACATTGAGTTATGTTTTTCCTTCAATCCAGTTGCATAGAAAACTTACATAAATAATTACATATCTTTTAACTTTTCTATCCCTAAGTCAACCTATTTCATGTTTTACTGAGAACAAAGTTTGTTCTTAAGCAGGAGTGTAAGAGAAGAAAGAAATACTTCATGGGTTAGTTTGTGCATCCTTTCCTAGGGCTGCAAAGAAAAAAACCTGGAAGCTTCTTTGATTTGGAAGGAAGTGGAGGATTCTGTGCTAGGATTTACCTTTTTGTTTTGATCCTACAGTGATAAGCAGTTTCAGGTTAATTTACTTCCAGAGGGAAACAATGATTATGTGACATTTACCATGAGTCTGACAGCTACCTTTATTATGTATGTATTGTGCAGTGGGGAGCTTAGTTTGTCTGACTGTTACACTATGTAGGCTTTTGCTGAACTAATTTCATTTTTTCCCTTCTCTGGCATTGTTTTCCTGAGACTTTAGAATATATTTGTGCCCAGTTCTGTAGTTTTGTCTTTATGGATTGTATTTGGGACCCTAAACTGAAAATGTTCTGTGATTTCTGAGAGTTTTTTGGCTTTATTCACACACAGGGAGAGCAAGATATATATATATATATATATATATATATATGTATATATGTATATATATATATATATATATATNTGATTAGACAAAATTGTCTTACTGTCCTTTTTTGGATGTGACACATGCACAAAGACTGAGAAATCTTGACAGAATGTACTATTTAATATTTGTTTAAAGTGTGACTGTGACATTATTTTATTTCTGCTTCATAAGGTGAAGCCAGAACTTGAATGTAATGGGTGTTCGAATGTGAGACCCAACTGCTAAACACAAGCTGTAAATATGCCTCTGTGCTGTGTAGGTCTGGCATGTAGGAACATACAGTTATTGGTTAATATCTGACTGTTTTGGAAATGTGGCTATTTTGTTGCTTTAGGTCCCTCTGGTTTCTTCTTAATGAATATTAAGTATATGATTATTTTGCTGTGTTGCTTAATGTTTCAATTCTGTAGTGAAAGCTGAACTCAAAACATTGTAGTTCATACCTGTTTGTCTCATAAAGTGACAAAGTGGGGTAAGAGTCCTTATAGTTACAATCACTGAAGTTTGGTCAACGTCTTTCAATACTGACAGTTGCACGTCAGTTGAATTCCAGGTCACAATTTAAGTGCACTCTTGTATGCGACTGATTTTTTTTCTGATATTTAACTTTTAAAATTTCCAGTGAAAATACTCAAAAGTAATTTTGAGATGTTCATATAGCTTTTGGCTTCAGGTGTTTGTTAAGGTCCTTAGCACTAATATATTCATTAACAGTTTCTCCAGCTTCCTAGTTTCCACCATAGAAAACACATTTCCTACTCAGCTGTTGTATTTAAAAGCAATAGATTGAAGTAGTTATACTCTAAGCTGTAATATTATTTTGTTCAAAATGTTTTCAGTGGGTTTTTTATATGAACATAAAAATTATTCACAAATGAAATTTAGCATTTTTATAAGTATTCATGTACTTCAAAAAACAAGTTAAATCTGGGACTAGGCCCATTCTTATGTGAATTAAAATTAGTTTTTATATACATTCACTAAGAAAATAAGGATTTATTTTTTAAATTAACAAATCTGAGTTCAAAATGCACGTACTATGCTTTATTTAATGGCATTCATTCAGATTTTTTTCTCACAAAGTAATATCTGTGAATTAAAAAGATTTTAGAGTGCTTACACAAAATTAGAATGAGGAAAAAAATTGAATCCTGTATTTTCATGTCTTCAAATAATCTAAAATCTAATATCTAAAAATCTAAAATCAAATAACTGTGGGCAGTACACAAAACTTAACAGTTCATTTATAGGAAAAGTAGGAAGGAGTCATTTATGAATTTCTTATCTGCCAAGTTGTGTTCCCCTCTGCTCCCTCCAGAGGAACCAGATGAACCTGTGAGTTTGTTGAACATTCTTGTTAACTGTCAGCTATTTTATGTTGTGTGATGCTTAAAAAAACCCCACAAAGCAAACCTTTAAACCAGCCTTATAAACTGTATTAATATAATACTGTAATTTATCCTCTTATTTGAGCCAGCTGATACTCCAGCTGAAGTTAATTGGTGGCTGCTGTGATTTAGGAAGTGTTGAAATCAAGCTGTAGCTAGTCAGAACAACATAGTCTAAAATGACTCTGATTCAGGTCTTACAGTCTGAAGATACAGGAGTGATCTATCTATTGACAGGGGTTTTTTGTGTTTTCTTTCCACTTCCATTCCTAGTAACTTCTAATACTCTTTGCTTTTTTCATCTGTTAAATAGAGGTGATCTGTTTTAGCTCCAAAATTTGTTCCCACTTGTGAAAAGTCAGTTGAGAGCTCGTGAGGATGCTATTCTGGAATTATTTTTGCTCCCTTCCCGTACCATGCTATTTATGTCAAATTTTCATTCCAGTTTTTATCACTTAAGGATAGTTCCTCTATCTTTGAGGTTGAATTTGCACCATTAACTTTTTTAGTTGTCGTTAAAATGATTTTGTAAATAGTAGTAACTTTAAGCCCTGAAAGAGGCAGAAAAACTTCAGTAAGAAAAGAAGCCTCATCCTTATTTTAAAGGCTAAAGTGAACTTTCATGTACTGTATGCCAAAAGCCTTTAATTTGTTGGTTTTTGAAGGATTAGTGCTTTGGGGATTTTTTAAAGTTTTTATTCAGGTAATTCGGGAACAGCAGTTTCCTTTGAATGTAACCACCAGAGGTCACTAAAACACAAAAATAAATTCAAGTAAACTTATTTCACAGACTTGACAAGCATGTAAATGTATAATTGTGTAGTATCTTTATTCTGCTGATGTATTCTAATATGTAGGTCATATTAGAAAAAATTAGAATAAATGAATATTTATATCTGTGAATTCACTTGCAGTTGATCTATTTTCAGTTAAGAACTTTTAAGAAGCATATTGCATTGATAAGAAAAAATAAGACTGATCTTAGAATGCAGTAGGGAAATTGATCTCTTCTAAAACTGTAGATGAAGACATTTTATGTGGAATTTCTTCTATCATGCAGTTGCAATAAAAGTTTTTAATAGGTCATTTTTTTTCTCACTTATTATTTTTTTTTCTCATGGAATTACCCTTTAGAAATCTGAAACATAATTTCCTCTTATTTATTCCTAGTTTTCTTATGAAAACATCTAAACTTTAAAGTTTTATGTTTGTATTTAGATTTTGAAACAGATTCTTAAGATTCTGTGAAAAACATTCTTTCTTTCCAGGATTCTGTTCTTCATCTTGCAGGAAGAAAAATTATTCTGTAGTTAGGGAAGCTTGTTTCTGTGTACCTCTAATTTGGTTTATCTAATAAAAGAAGCTATAGTTCTTTCCTTTCTGTGAATATATCAAGCCTTCTGCCACCTAGGACACAGCCACTCCGATGTGACATTTCAGATGCAGTCTGAATTTTATTAAGAGATGATAGAGCAACTCAACAGAATGCTTCCATGTCAGGGAGCAGTGTCTTTCTCTGTCTGGTAGGAGACTACTCTGGAGTCCTTCTCTGCCTGTCCTTTTGGTGGCAAAATCTAGTCCTTTTCTTTACCTCTTTTAAATTTGCTAATTGGGAATACTAGTCTCACACTCTGACCTAGGGAGTTGTGTCTGGTTTTTTTTTTAACAGACCTGGGTCCGCTGCTCTATCAAATGCTTAAAGGGTTCAGAGAACCTGGTACAGCCTTCACACTGCAAGTTTTTTTGCAAAGCCTTTGGTATTCCATGGACAAATTAATAAACTAAATATCCCATGGACAATGACAGCACATTAGAGTATCTCAGTAACGTTGAACTTAGACTCCTTTGTCACAGTAGTGAATACCCAGATTTCTGTTTTCATATAAATTGATTTCATGTAATTTGAGCCTTTTTCTTTCCGATTTTTTATTAAAGTACAATTTAGTGGTTGTTTTCCACAGCAGCAAAGCAGCTGTAATGTTACAGCTGCAGTTGTATGACATGCAAACTCATATATGTACTCTCGCTGATCTGACTCTGTCTGCACTGTTCTAGGTCTAGAGTTTGTTGTCATTCAGATTCATCCAGAATGCCAATCTTAAGTCATGTTCCTATCTTGCTTCTCTGATAACTCCTGTTCCTAGGTCTGTCTGTGTCTGCCCATATTGTAAGGAGTTGCAAATAAAAGTGGTTTGAATTGGCCATTTATTCCAAACCTATTTAGTTTTAATGTTGTTTTATTGTAAAATAAATTCCTTAGTCTGCTCACACATGACCATAATTTTAGTGTATCCTTGTTTGTTTTCTCCGAGGGCACTTTCCTTGTTTTGCTCTAATATCTCTTACATGAAAAAAACCTAACCCAAAACAAAGCAAAAACCACCCCAATTTAAAAAAGTCTGTAGGCAGGAGATGAAAGCTGTAGCAGAGTATGTGCACAAGTACTAACACATGTGCACATACACGTGCCTACTGTTTTGTAAATTGATTAGAACTTTACAATTACCTTTCTGGCATAATTGGGATTGTCACTTAATACCTTGGTAACAGCAAGAGGAGATTCAAATTTTTCAGTGACTTGTAGTAAACTTTCAACCTCTATAAAGTTTCTTCAATTTATTTTCAACAATCTGGTTCACTGAATGTAACACATATTTGCCTGGGGCACGTGGTAAGAAGACAAATGAAAAATTAACATTTCTCAGGTAAATTAGCAGAAACTCACGGTGTGTTTGAGAAAAGTGCTTTTGAGTTCATAAACAGAAAATGGAAATAAATTAACAACTGTGAGTCTGTCAAGCATGGCAATTCTGAATTGTTGGAGAAAATATTAAGGCCTTTTATCATAATTGAAGATTTTTTTTTCTCATTCAAAAAATTATTTTTATCAATCCAATTAATTGGGCTTGCTTTATGTTTGAAGTCCAAAACAGGGTGGTAATAGAAAACAAGGAAGTTCTCAACTAGGAAAGAGAAAACATTGCCAATTGCAGGATTAAATCACTTTTTGCAATTTTCTTAAGTTAGTTGCCTGGCTGAAGCAAAATCTGTAACCTTTTCAAAGACATTTAATTGACACTGTTTTCATAGTCCATTAAATTTAGTCTGTTTTCTTTGAGAGATGAAATAACACATTTTGCCATTAAAATTACATCAGTGGTGCTGCAAGTATATCTGTTGCAATAGTCTTAATTTACTTCCTATGATAGTAAAAGTATTGTGGATTTGATTTTTTTTCCTACAAGTCTGTTATTTTTGGGATAATGAAGATTTATGCCCCTAGGGCCCTTTTCTTCAGCAGATAAATATCTGCTTCTCTGGAAGGTGAATAGCTGTCTGGCAGACTTTTGTCTAAACATAATTTATATGCCTCCTAAATTAGTTATGAAACATCAAGTTAACTTTCTCCTTCAACTACTTCTATCATAAATTCAATAGTGACCTGGAGTGTTGTAAGCTTCAGAGAGAAGCTTATTAAGGGTAACATATGTTAGGGGTAAAGGCTGACCCTGAATTCGCATCCATGTAAAGACTTCAGGAAATCAATGGGCATCTAGATTGTATATCAGAGTTAAGAGGGAAAATAGCTTCCCACCAAATGTTTTCCTATTTAATACACACACACACTTATGGGAGCTTTGCTAAAGGCAAAAGTGAACACAACTGTGTGCTAGACGCAGTGCTTGTCTCTCTACCAGTCTTTCTATATTCCACAGGTATGTATCAAAGTCACACTCTATTATGCAGTGCAGAGAAGTATTTTACTGTATGTACTTGCAGCTTTAGAGAAAGTGCATCTATGTTGGGCTTCTCATGTTGTGGCTGAGTATTCTAAACATTGAGCTTTGGGATATTAGGGGTTTGCATTTTTTTGTTTTGATGAAATTTGGGGTTTTGTGTGGAAAAAAGTTCTAATTGATGAATTGTCACTATTGGCTGTGATCTTAAGATGAGTAATCAATAGGGATCTGATCTTGATTAGAAAGAGCTTTTCTTTTTAGGTCAGGCTCATTTTAACTTTCTGTTAATCTGTTCTGTCATCCAGCAAAATGTGCAAATGCTTGTGCCAGCCCAAAGGAAGAGACAGAGCAAGACTGAGTCTGTTTTTGTTGCTGGTGGTGCTAGTCATACTGGTTTGAAATGGTTCAAATTATGGTTTCAAACTTAGAATGAATATCTGTGTGTAGCAAAGGAGAATATGTCATGGACTGCTGAAATGTGCAGTGTGGTCAATGTTAACAAATTTCCACCACCAATAAATCTTTCTGTGTGTATTCCTTTTTTCTATCATTCATTTACCTGTCTTTCATTCAATTCAATTGGTAGGAGTAGATGGAGAAGAGCAAGTTCATTCTTCTTTAAAAAATAAATTTGTATACCTACTAGTGTAATTAGCCATATTCAAAATCAGAGTGGTCTTCGATTTATACCCTACTTTTGAAGTTTTAGTGTATTAATCATACCTATATTTTTTTGAGGAAGAAAAATTTATTTAAAAAAGAAATTGTTTTCATTCTGGCAATGATGAGATCTTGCCCAATGTTTCCTACTTAGGTGATCAGGTACAAAAGCGCCAAGGTATTTTGAATTAAATACTTCTGGAGTTACTGGGTTTGATTATTTCCAATAACTTCAAGGTATTTTCTGATTACTGGTTTCCCATTTTTTTCTTTCCAATAGAAAAATGATGTAATTTCTGTTAGATATTGTGGAGTTTGTTCCTCCATGTCCAGTTTTGTTCAAATCCCTCTCTTACAATAAAGGGGGAGTAGATGATAGAGGGCAATAGGTGATGTAGGAGGTTTTAAGGGTTGATATGGGTAATGGGAGTGTCAGACTTGCAAAAGCAAGTGCTAGCAAAACACTTCTGAAAGACTTTAAAGGTGCCTGCCTCTGATTTATCGTCAGTACCTAATTGTTTGGAGTTACAAGGTAATTTTACTTAGGGTGTCCAAGCTCACTTTGAGTTTTTTGGTACCTTTTAAAAAAAAATCTGGAGCTGACCACTCACAAAGCCAAAAAGTGGTATTAATCCAGTTGACAGCTGCTTAGAATTTTGTGTTTTTATTGACAAAAGTTTGACTTGTAAAATCATGATTTCTTTTCATGTATCTCGATTTTAAACAATTGAGCAACACAAATTGACTTGTGTCAAGTTCTATTATATGTTTATTGAATGTATTTTTTGAAGCTGACGGAACTTCACTTTTGATATTGCTGTGCAACTTTTTAATGTTTGTTATTTCAAGAGTAAACTTATTTGTATGAAGTAGAACACTAAAATCAATCTTCATTTTGGAGTGAAACACTGAAAAAACCCCCTTACCTTCATTCTTCTGTATAATGCTGTGAAACTGATGCACAATTTGGGTGTAAGATTGCTGTTAGCATAAAACAATCATCAAATACAGTTTAAAATGCAGCTGTTTAAACTATTTTATGACATTCTATAATTCCATTTTTTCTTCCATTCTATGCATTATGATGTAAATGTACAGTGAGGAATACACTTTTAAGTCCTACTTAGTTAAAATATTTTACATTTGGAGTTAAAAGTAGTATTTTTTCACTATAATACAATCATGTTCTAAAGTAATATTTCTTACACTTTTTTTACTTAAATTCTGTGGTACTGAAGTTGTTATGTTTTAAGCAGATTATTCCTAGCTTTTATAGATGAACGATTCCTATTGAAGGGAGCTTTACATGCATAAGAACTATAGAATCAGTAATTTCTTTTAATGTTAATGGGAATTATGTCTAGTGAGGGCTAAATTTGCTCAAAAAACCTGAGATGCGTCATATCTTATTTTCCATTTCAGAATTGGAAACATGCAAAGAAATTTATACTGTGCAAAACTTACTAGGAAACAGAGCTTGACCCAATAGTTCTTACTTTTTTAATGACAAGATAAGCATAACTGTTAGGCTAATAAATAGTGCTTATAGTGTCAACATTGAGTTATGTTTTTCCTTCAATCCAGTTGCATAGAAAACTTACATAAATAATTACATATCTTTTAACTTTTCTATCCCTAAGTCAACCTATTTCATGTTTTACTGAGAACAAAGTTTGTTCTTAAGCAGGAGTGTAAGAGAAGAAAGAAATACTTCATGGGTTAGTTTGTGCATCCTTTCCTAGGGCTGCAAAGAAAAAAACCTGGAAGCTTCTTTGATTTGGAAGGAAGTGGAGGATTCTGTGCTAGGATTTACCTTTTTGTTTTGATCCTACAGTGATAAGCAGTTTCAGGTTAATTTACTTCCAGAGGGAAACAATGATTATGTGACATTTACCATGAGTCTGACAGCTACCTTTATTATGTATGTATTGTGCAGTGGGGAGCTTAGTTTGTCTGACTGTTACACTATGTAGGCTTTTGCTGAACTAATTTCATTTTTTCCCTTCTCTGGCATTGTTTTCCTGAGACTTTAGAATATATTTGTGCCCAGTTCTGTAGTTTTGTCTTTATGGATTGTATTTGGGACCCTAAACTGAAAATGTTCTGTGATTTCTGAGAGTTTTTTGGCTTTATTCACACACAGGGAGAGCAAGATATATATATATATATATATATATATAAATATATATTTATATATATATATATATATATAAATTATATATATATATATATAATTTTTTTCCTTAAATTAAAAAAAAATGAAGACAAGTAAAATCAAACCCAGTACACAAAATTGAAGCTATCTTGCTATTATTTTTACAAATACATAAAGGTGGTTACTCTGAAATGTTAAAAATGGAACAATTCAGACTGTCAGTTGTACTAAATGAATGTGATGTTAACAAATAAACTATCAGCCACTTCACCAGTTGGCTCTGGGAATATACCCTTAGCTTTCTTGGTGAAGTTTGTGCTCCTGAGAGCACTGAATACTGTTATAAAGAGGAAAAATTTCCAAATATTCTAAGCCTCTAGAGCACTTACTGCCTGCAGTTCCTTCCCTCTATTTAAAATTAGGCAGCTAAGCACTACTTGGAAAATGGAACAGAGATACTTGAACAATCCTTACTTTTGCAGCTAGCAAGCAGATCTGTCAGGTAATGGAGCCTGCTTTCTCATGAATTCAGTTGCAGCTGGATTACTTTTAAACTTAATTACATAAAGACTACCTTTTAGCATATTCACCTCTTCCTTTGTAAACTATCACAAAGTTTAAACAGAACATCTTGGTTTAGGCAGGTGTGTTCATAATAATCTCTGAGGTTTTTTCTGTATGCAGTTATGTTCAAAATGTTTTCACGTATTTATTCTCTGTTTAAAAAGAAATGAGTTTGTACCACAACTTCTATATCATTTTTATGTTGCTATTTTGCTTCTAGAGGCTTCAAAAAAACAATACATCCATTTATTTATTTTAGGGTTTTTTTTTACTTTGGCTTTGGGTAAGAGGATTGAAATGATTGCAAGGAAGGAGACAACGCTGAAATTATTATCTAAATGCTTCTCTTTTCTTTTTATGCTACCGCAGTTTTCATAAGAACAGCACATCAAAGTAAGAATATAGAATTTTGTATGGTTATGCATCATGGGACAGAGATATGAATTTGTCACATATGGTGTAGATTTAAAGTGGTGTAGATTTAAATTAGACGTGTTCTTTCGCTGGTATTTTTTGGTGTCATGGGTAGATGTTGGTCTTTGCTTGTAGAATCAGTTGTGTTACTTTCACTTGTGTACTGTGGGTAAATTTCGTAGAATAGGAAATGAAAATTAAGGTAAATGTAAAAATAAATAGTTTGAAAAAAATATGTTTTTCTCACTTCTTAGATTGATGAAAGGGCTGTCTTACTTTCAAATAGCTTTTCTAGCTAATTAAAACATTTTTAATGTTTTA
Source organism: Lepidothrix coronata (assembly GCF_001604755.1). Taxonomy (NCBI): domain Eukaryota; kingdom Metazoa; phylum Chordata; class Aves; order Passeriformes; family Pipridae; genus Lepidothrix; species Lepidothrix coronata. Next base: position 584,030 of record NW_016690486.1, on the reverse strand, counting down.
AAGAAGAAGTATGCTACAGGGCAAAGAATTTTATATAATTATTAAAAAGACAGCTCTGGCAGATCATTTTAAGTTTATTATGTCTAAGAGAAATCTGTTTACCATGTTTACAGTGTGTGATTTCTCCCTTTTCCATTTTTCTCTGGTTTACTGTACAACTGACACCTGTTACTTTAAAAGTAAATGAATATGTTGTACACACTGAAGATATGCTTGAGGTGTGAAGGGCTAGGTGAACTAGATGGAATATTGTTTCTCTAGTTAAAATAACCTGGCAGGAACAATTTTTTTTCTGTGGAAGAAATGAAATATTTGCTTTTCTTACATTGTTACAGTATCAGCAGAACCATTAAATATGTACGGAAAAAGAAGTGTGAAGTCAGCATTCTTGCTGTGAGCAAGAGAGACCATGTGGAAAAAAATTTCATGCCTAAGCTTCTTGACATGAAACATGATTCTTTCCATTATTTCTGGAAAACACATATCTATGTGAGGTTTTAAATATTTCCTGTCATAATTTGGATGTTGTTTGAATGACGTTTGCAAAGCCATATCATATAATGTTGCAATTCTCTCTTATGTTGTTCTAAAGTTCTTTTCTTTATTAAAGCCTGACATAGCTGAAAATTTGGGTTTAATATATTTTTGGTACTTTAATTTTCTTTTGCAGCAACCGGCTCCGGGTCGATGCAAGTTGTTGTACAGTTTGCTCATTGAAGTGTTTAGCTCTTATAACTAAATGCATACCTTAAAGAATTAACCTAAAAGAAATCCCTTCTTCCATCTCATTTTGTCTTGCATTTGCGAATTAATCAAATCATAGATTAGTAACAGAAGGAAAAAATCCGGGTTTTTCCTCTAAAGCACATACTTGGTTGATTGACACAATTAGGCTACAACATGTTTTTGTGATAGATAGCACACTGGTGGTAGCAGAAAAGCCTAATTTCCTGCTGTCTTCTAATTACTGCATTAAAAGACACTCAAACCAGGCCCAGTGTTACGGAAGACCACTTGTATATTGGCTGTAGTTCTAGCTTTTCCTCTATCATCTGGGAAAAAAAAATGTTATTTTAGTCTGAAACACATTTAAAAAAGAATTCGGTAGGAAAGAAGGAATTTTTTCTCCAACTGTTGTTTGGTCTAGTTTGGATCTTCACCAAGCAAAATGAAGGAATTTGCAGTACTCAAAGGGAACAAATTTCAAAGAAAATTTATGGGAAATCTTTGAAGTCTATAGAATTTTTTAAAAATATGAGAAATTCTACATAGAATTAATCAATCTAAGATATTCTGCATGGATATTTTATTGGTGGGCATTGGTCATCAACATGGCTTCTAGAAAGTGATAGCAGGCCCACTGCTTGGGAGCAGATGATGACTTAGAATAACTTCAAGTAGAGTTATGAATAGAATAAAAATCCAGGAACATGATATTCAGAAAAGGCAAGGATGAATGGTAGAAACTTGCATATAATGAGAATAGTTAAATAGAGGGAAATAACAAGGAAGAGAATTCTTATTCTGTGAAGACTCGTTTCTAGTTCCAGTTTACATCTTTATTGGCAGCTCCAGTTGATTGCCACTGACATCAGTTTTGAAGGCAGAAATCTTTGCTTTTTGGACTCCTGAGCAATCTTTTTCTTTCCTTGCCCTTGGCAAAAATGAAATCAGGATCTGTTTCCTGTTTGAAGCAAATATTTTTACCTGGTCCTTCCTGTTTCAAATTTTAAAAGCTTCAAATTTAAGAGCTGGGGTGGAAATCAGATATGAACATCTGCAATTGAGTTCATGTAATCACACATCTGGCATGACAGATTAGGAGAAGAAGTAACTAATTTTTTTTTTCTTAAAAACAGCAAACAAGTGAGCTCCGAAGTTTGTTAACAGTATTTTTATATGCATTTTTAATTTGTTAGTAAACATAGCAGATTTGTAAGTTAATTGCTACTATTTGTGTTTGATTGTATCCCTCTGGGGCCTTGAGTTTATTCCAAAGCAAGTTGAACCTCCGTTTGAGTTCATGACATCTGGTTTGGCTACTCATCTAAGATCTCTTTCTATGGCAGTTATGCAAAAGTTGAAAAGACAAGACTTTTCATGATGAATCAATTTTGCATTGTATTCTACCTGGAGAAGTGTTACACGTCCATCTTTTAATGCTCTCTGGAGGAGTTCTAGAGGACTTGCAATATGTTGTTAATTTGCTTTCTTTTTTTTTTCTTTTTCTACATTTTGGACAGCATTAATACTACATCCATAGTCTGATGGTCAGAATTCCTTTCAGTCCTCCATATTTCATGACCCAGTTTCAGTCAAGATGTTCAGAGAAAGCTGGTCATTTTTATTTTCATGTGCCATTTCAAAGATGAGCACTTGGTATGAATATTAGTCGAGTTTCTTTTCTGGTTAGTGACAATATAACCATGGCATACTTTCTGAGCCTGGTGAGAGTGCTTTTCTCAGAGGAAGGTGAGATTGCTTTGCCATTGCTTGCCCATGTTACAAACATGATGTGTTTGTAAGCACAAGAAAATGAAGTGAAAAGTAATTTCCATTATGCTTGAGGCACAGAAATTTATTGTTGTAAGGGCTTGCAGAATTATAAATATATTTTTATTTCCACTAATACTTGCTGACAGTCATACTAATAGATCAAAGATGCAGTAATGTTGTAAATCTATACATTGCCACTTTACATTTTAAGGCATAAAATACCTTCTCTTTTTGAACATGCTGTAATTTTCACTTCTCGATTCTTAAAACGTCAGGGAAAGTTCTACATACAGATTGAAAGGGATTGAGAATCTGCAATAAGTAATGTATCAACTCCACACACTATTGTCGTAAATGAAGGCAGTGACTGTCTATCCAGATAAGAGGCTTTTTTCTTTCTTCTCTTATTGTAGCTATATTATATCCATCCAGTTGGACAACTGGTGTAAAAGGTGTAGGTAATTTATTAAATTTAAAATGCTTTTACCTGGGATTGCAGTTCATTACTATGTACTTCTATGAAAGGGAAAATGTAGGCAGGTTGGAAAGGAAAAAAAAAAGTACTATAGGAAACAAGAAGAATTCCTTTGTCAGTCTGTAGTTAAAATAAATTTGATTTTTCTGTTGTGCCTTTTCTCACACACACTGTGGTACTTTCTTTACCTGAAATTTATACCACCCTTCAACATTGAATCAAAGTCTTTAGACAGATTTTTTTTTTTGAGTCTTACATTTTTGCTTAGGAAAGGATGAAAGAATGTTTTAAATCTTGTGGAAATCACTATTGTCAAGATTAGACATTTCCTGTCAGGAGCAGGAAACAGTTTGTCCTTTTACAACATTTAAATTGTGTTCTTAAAATGATATATTAATGAATATATTATATAACATTGAATGTATTTTTTAAAAATTGTGTATATCTATAATTGTGCTTATAATATAGATGGTGAATCAGAACTTCCTGTTTCATTGCTTCCATTGCAGAGGACACAAGAAGATCTTCTTAAGTTGGTTATTGGCACAGACACACTGCCAGTTCAGTATGTGACATATTCTGTGAGCCCCCGTTTCCTGCACTTGTACAATATTCGATTACTTAATTGTGTTCAGTTGACAGAGAGACAATTCTCCAGACTGTATGCTCTCTAGAGAAAAAGAGGTCATTATCTGATTATGGTAAATATAGACTTGTATTTGAGAGATCGTGAGTATCCTCTGTAACGTGTAGTAATTATTTAGTGTTCAGTGCCTTCTGCCATAATACCCCATTCTTGTTACAGACCTACTTACAGTTACTAAAATTAACCTTTAATGGATAAATCTATTATCATATATGAAGATAATAACTAAGATTTTATGCAACTACTGTTTAACAAAGATTTAACAATTTTAGAACAAGTCAGTCACTAATGGCTCAGATTTCTTCAGACACAACTTCTCTCTTGTTTAGTAAACCATTTTTTGTTGAAATAAAATCTGGAATTTATTGCAGTGTTGAATAGCTTTTTGGAAGTTTTTTTTAGTGCACAGGAAAGGAAATAACTTCTTTGTTTGAATTTTGTGAACTCAGTTAACTTTTACATTCATATACAAGAAAATTATAGGGATTGAAATATGAGGAGAATGACTTCCTTTTCTTATCACTTCAGTATAAAAAATAATACTAGAATAACTTCAGAATAAAAATAATAACTCATCCCAAAATCTTGAAGGAGAGTGAGAAACAATAATTTCTGTTCACCATTATGAAATATTTTTCTTTGATTTAATTTTCATTAATTTCAAATCTTAAATTCTTAATTTTAATGACAAACAAAAAACCCTACAGAAGATGGATAATCTACCTAGTATATTTAATGTTGATGGCAGTTTTGTTGAACTTCAATTGAGCGATAAGGCAGCCAAACAGAACTTTGTACAAGTGAACATAGGAATTTTATTACATACAACGGTTAATTCATGGTTTTATTTAGTAGAACATTAATAGAGAGTTGTAGGACAGCATCCATAAATGTATTTAGATAGTGTGTTGTCCAAATTTATCAATATATTAACCAAGCTTTGGGAAAATAAATATTGCAGGTGCTAAACAGGATTAGCGTTGATACAGGGTTTTCTGCTGGTTGAGGTTCATCATTAAAGCTGATAATTTTGAACAGCCTGCCTTGATCCTCTATAGCAGATGTGCAGTTTGATTTGTATTTTCTTCAGATCCTGCCTACAAACAAACAAGTGCACCTTACGTATCATGATGATTTAATGTCCCATCTAGTCTGCTGGGACTATTGTCAGCAGCTCATGTTATCACACGGTTCATCAATTTTATGTAGTTTAAATGCTATCTCATGGCATGTTCACTCTCAGTCTAAAGAGACAAAGCTGAGAAATGCCACAGTGCTGAGGTACTTTTAGCGGTATTGATTCCACAGTGAAAGTAGTTCCCAAAATATATTTAATCACAAAAACTAAAGTAATTCTGTATAGCTATAGAAAGGAGAGCTAATAAAGGAGAAAATGCTGTCATTTTGTGTTCATCATTTAGTGCAGAATTGCACTTGAACCAGCTTGACCACTACTTTCTTAAGCTGACATGTTAGAAGCTTTAAAACCTACTGATATATTTATTTCTTAAACGGGAAAGTGAAGCTGTCTCTGAAAGGCAAGCTATTTAAAGTTCCTGAATAAAATTCATAGAAATGCTCTGAAAGCAGTTAAAGAAAACAGTTAATGAACATAGCATTACATAAAAAAAGGGGAGAAAGTCAAAGTTTGTTTAGTAGATCTGTCTGCTTTGCTTTGAAGACTGCATTTCCAGTTTTTATGTGATGTCGCTGCACAAAGATTGGAGTTATGAAGCTGCTAAGGTCAGAAGGTGAAGTAAAATCAAGGAAAGTTGAGGATAAAATCTCCTAAGTGCTCTGGGGAAGAAAAAGTGCTTTACTGCCAAATATATCTGTAAACTATTTAAAAAGAAAAAGAAAAAGGGATAAAAAGGACATTTTATAACTTTTAGGACTGTAAAGTGTTGACACCTAGGATGATAGTTAAATTCTGTAAACTCCTTGTGAGGATAGAATACCATTTTTATGGAAGATTTTGTTATGGGAGACAGTTTTCGCTTAGGAAGGCTTTCTGCCTAAAAGGTAACTCTCTCTGAAAGGCAGTTTCAATGCTTTTTGTCCCCAACCACATAGCAAGAGAAGTTCTCAGCCTCTTTCTCTGATATGTGAGAGGAGAGAGTTAATGCTTACAGAAATGCTACAGGGCGGTTGTGGTGGGAGAGTCAGCGGGAGGCCAGCAATGATAAAGCCCTGGAGTGAACGGGAGGTTTGCCTTTTTCTTCCTGGGGCTCAGTGTTTGTTGTAGCACTGTTAGGTTTCTGTAAGTTTTGGTGTTCTGGCCTTCTAAATAAACTTTTTTGAATTCTTTCAACTGCCTTGGCATTTCTGGGGATATGTGCCTATCTTACTCCTGAGTTTTTTGTTCCTTTGTTTGTTTTGTTTTATTTTGTTTCATTTACTACCTGATTCACCTGTCAGTTCCCTATATGCTTTTTGCGATTGTGTGTGATAGGATCTTCACAGAGCATTTTCTTGCAAAATTTGCTAAAATGAGACTAAATTTCACAGATTATTTTCTTGGAACTTTTGAGACCTTTGTGTCATTATTTTTCCTCTTTCTATATAGATGCAAAATGACAGTAAGGTTAGAGACTGCAAAAATACTGTGACTTGCAAAAACATAAATTATATTTCATATTAGCAAGGGATTTAGGAGACAAGAATATTTGTTTACAGGGCAAGTGATTTTATGCACCTATAAATTTGTCGCCATAAAAAAAAATAATTAATGAAAGCAATCCAGAATCCAGCAACATATGAGTAGTTTTCTGATACAGATCTCTAGAAGATGATGTCTTGTGATAAAGGTGAAGTGACTTATAAGATTTTGATAAGGATTGAGGCAATTTCTGATATTGGGATAATATCAGGATATTCTGATATTCTTAACTGCAAGTCAGGGATGATAATGAATATATCTTCAGGTTTTTCAAGATTATGTACATTTTTACTGGTTCTCTTTCAGAACAACAGAATTTTTGTCTTCTGCCTAACATACTTCAGTTAAAATTCTTTCTACGTGTTACTGTTTTGCGATGTGCTTGTACTTTGTGGGTAAAAACTTATGTTTTGGGTTTTTTTAAATTGGTAAATATATAGCATACATTTATTCCATCAAGAATTTAATAACATATTACATTTTTTTATTGGGGTGTATGCATAATGACAGATTTGCTATCTGTGTGGCAGTGATCAGCAGCCAATGTATGTGTTTGGCATTTATATTCATCACTTTATACAGAGTGAGATCTATGTTGAAAATGACAATTTTCTTTAGATTTCTAAAAAAAACTCATAGTAACACTTTCTTTTTAGCTGCTTCTTGCGTAATGACTAGATGGGACTGTGTTTTGCTGGGCCTTTTGAGACTGTGGGAAGAGAGGGCATGTTTTGAAAGTAGAGAGCCAGGACTATTTCAGGTAACCTTTGCCTTTGGCCAAACACTTCTCATGATTTGTGAGAAAACCACAATGTTGCTGTTGTGGTTTGTTTTGTTTGATGCTGGCAGAATGGTTGCGGTGGGTTTTGCTTGTTTTGGTTTTTACTTCTTTTTCTCATGTGCTACCCAAGGTGCTTGGGTTGAAGTGCTGTTTGTATTCAAATAAGACTGCCAACTGTGAGTTCCTTGAGATGAGTCATCAAAGTCTCTGCTCTCTGTGCTCTGTATAGAGATAATACAATACTTGCCTAACTGGAAAAAACACCAGATCACTTTTTTCCAACTCCAACTCTTCCCTATTGTTTGACCATATTAAAAGTAGTTTTAAACTAGAAGAGAACAGTGAAAAAATCTATACATTATTTTATTATGATTTGATTAGTTGTATCAATGCTTCTGCTTCTTAATAGGTATTTGTAGCATCATCAAATCTAAGACCTGGACTCAATGACTTTGGAACAGGACTGTCACAGAGTCAGTCCCACTTTAACATATTTTTAAACAGAACCATTTTTAAAAAGTCCATTGTTCTCTACTAAAACATTCAATAAACACATGAAATGTGTCAATGATACTGCTGATAATGTTTTTGCTGTTTAAAGGGGAAGGGGAAAGTTCCTAAGCAGAAGAACAAAATAAAATTAATTCTCAATTTGTTATAGAGATTGTAATAGATGTTTTCTACTGCCTTGTTTTCTGTATAATCGGGAAACAATAAGTATTATTATTTGCCTGAACTACTGTTTTTTTAGCTGTTTCCATAGGCTAAAACACATTTTAGTTTCTCTGTTTAATTAAAAAAAAAAAAGTAGTGCAAGCTATGTCACACTTCACTTTTGAAGTAGTAATTAAATTGACAGTTTCGAAGGTTTAAAATGGAATAATATGTGCAATATTTTATTTAAAGTACATAAAAGTAACCTCAGATCTCACTTCGCATATCATGCAAACTGTTGGAAGTCACTAACTTCCACAGTAGTATCTGTTTACAGATATATATATATTTGCTGTATCTCGTAAGTGCTTTAAGAGTATTAGAGTATTAGAACCAAATCCTTCCAAATAGAGAAAAGAACTACTTAAGGGACATAGAAAGTGTGTTAAATCCATCTTTTTTTCCTACTGTCTTGCAAGGCACACGTTTTGGAGCATGGAGGACATGTAGATCCATCTTTCTTAAACAACTGGCTTCTATACTGCTAAATGCTTGCTATATGCAGGAGCAGATTTGGGTTTTGGGGACCAGATAGCATCCTGTTCAGTTTAACAGGTGGTAGATCAAAGGTCCTTCGTTTCTTGAATGTGTCCAACATTAAACATTGGGTTGAATCAGTTCCTTGTGTGTATGGGAAAGTGATTTCTTACCAGGTCACCTGCACAAAATGAATCAGATTTTCCTGTTTCCCTCTGCCCCTCATTACAAATATTATATATGTGTATCTCTGCTTTGCATACAGAAACTCTTGAAGTACAGAAAACTGAAATCATATGTCCAGTTCTTACACAGTGACTTGTCTATAAACTCAGAGATCAGGAGACAAAACTTTAATAGTTCTTTACCTTTTGATTTAATATCTACACAAAAGACATCATTAGAGGTTTTTTGTTGCTTGTTCTTTTTGTAACCTGATGGTGAACATTTTAGATCTTCTAACAGAAACATAGTAACAGCAAGTAGGCTTTTTTTTTCCCCTTTGTCTTGAGGGAAGGGAAGAATGGATAGCTGACAGTTTGTCACCTAGGCTATTTCGTTATTGCGTTTTTCTCCATGTTGCATATATAATGTTTTGTAAATATTATTTTTCTTGCCTTTCAATGCTTACTAAATCCTTTGCCAATGGTTCTTTAGCATAAAGTGAAGAGTATATCAGTAAGATGGCATTTCAGATAAAGCTTTTTACCTTTAACAGTACATTTTGCTTGAGAAAATGTTACATGTTGTTATATTGATTAATTTTTTTTATTTTAGGCAGTTATACTTTTAACTGAACTCATCAGAGACAACTTCAGAAACAGCAAATTGAAGCAGTGCCTTCTACCAGCACTCGGGGAGCTGCTTTACCTCGTAGCCAGGGAGGTAAGACTGCAAAGTGATCCTTACAAATTTGAAAAAAGTGAAAAGATTTCCCGTGGAAAAGTAGATCAAAAAAAGCAAATTACTTTGTCATTTGTATACTCAACAGTTTCTGGTCCTTATATGTTCTGTGATACTTTTTCTACTTCAAGAAATATTTTAGCACAACCATGTGCTTCATCAAGTAGCATTCTTAAAGTGTAGAATTTTAACTTCATAAAAGAATTTATTCAACCATCGTAATGACTGCTGGCCTCCAGGTGGCAGATCTAAGAGTTAGAGGACCTTAGCTAGAGATGTTGATTAAACAGGATGTATCAGGATAGCCAACAAATTAATATTTCTCTAGTCCATATTAGATCTTCTCCTAGCATGGCTGGATTCACAGCACTGTGGAAAAGGAAATTGAATGATCCTGACTAATTTCTGTTTATTCCTGACTAAAACTGATTTAAACCTTCAGTCTAGAAATAGTAGATTCACATTAAACGTAAACAGAGGTAATTTGTAGAAAAGAAATACTGTCAATATGAGGAATTGAAGATGTCAGCTCCTCTAACTCTCGCCTTTCTTTTTCCTTATTGGAAGAGTAAAATACTTAATAGGAACAAAGGTGTCTTCAAACAGAAAAAGTCTAACCCTGGCTTCTCTGAAGCCTTTATATTGTCATCTAATTGCTCTGAATGCTCTCATGTTAATTTAACAGTCAGTTGATAATGGAATGAAAGTAGCAAATGAATTATTTTGGCTTTAGTTGTGGCTTTGTGCTGAACTTCTATGTTTTATTTTCTTCATCCTCTGACTTCTTTGCATGTTCCACAAGATTCAGTGGTTGCTTTGTTTTTTGTAGGATAGCAAGCATTGTCCTATTTTGGTTAGACAGTTGCCAAAATATTTGTCAAACACGGTCACAGAGCTTGTTCTTATGAGAAATTATGTTCTGGAAAATGTATCCACAGTCACAGGTTACTTTTATGTGTTTTAATACTTTCTCAGTTTTCCTTGGGACAAAAAATATGTACCTCTGTCTGATTTGTATCAATCAGACAGATTGATAACCATATACTTTTAACTACTAAGAAAAATAAATAAACTTAAAACTCCAACTTGAAAATTATAATTAGCAAGAGTCTTTTGCATGGCTTGATTTTATTTTGAAATTGAACTCTGACAGCTGAAACAGAGCTGTTTACACTGGCTCTATAACACCCAAAATGATTTGCAAGCCCTGAACTGATTTTTTCCTTCTGAAAACGGGAAATGACAAATTTTTAAGTCTATATGTATTTATGAACAATGTCTGAAGCATGGTAATTTGTATTTTAACTGACAACTCTGTCATGTTTCAGGAAGATCTATAGTAATGGGTTGCATTGCTTTGAGTTATAGCTGAGAAATTATTAGAGTATAGGAATAAATATTTGGACACATGAACTGAAGACACCGTGTCTTGGTAAAATTTTAAAAATATCAGTGTGATTTGTATGCTTGGAGATGCTAACACTTCTTTTTTTTTAAGAAAAGCCCTTTTAGTTTCTTTATTCTGTACATATTTAACCTCAGAATGCTGTAGTGTTGTAGGCATTTTGTTGCTCATTAAACTGCTGAACAGTAGTATTGAATGATCTTGCCAAGATCAGATACCAAGTCAGTGGTAGTATAACAGGAAAAAAGTTTATTGCCAACTTATATCTTTAAACAGCAAAACTTTATAATTTGATGAATTAAAAAAAAAACATAACAGCATCTAAATCGTTAAGGACACAAAATACACAAATTATTTTTGGTTTTCTTGTTTTCCTTGTTTTCTCCCATTTTGCTCTTCAGCCTGCTTAATTGTTTTATCAAGCTGCTAAGTATTTTCATTTGAAGTGTAAGTTTTTGAGGGCATGACTGTTTTTGTTTATTTGTTTATTCCCTCTGGGCTTCTGCCAAGTATTTCTAGGTCCAGCCACAATTTTAATATTCAATAATGATAAAGATTACTTCTTTTTCATGTGAATCTTTGGTAAATCATAAATTATCAAATACTTAAAATCAAGTTCAGCTGTTTAGGTGCTTGATGATTCATTAGGTTAAATATAGGATCACTATTTGCACTTCTGTGACTTAGAAAATACTAGAAAATAGTCCAAATAATCATAATGATCCTGTTCAATCCTAAACTCTGATATCATGTGTGTACTTGCATACGAGATCTCATAAGTAAGATCTTACACTTCATCTCTGCATTTTTATTCCAAACAGAAGCCAAGAGCAATTTACAAGTAGCATGAGCAGACTCCAGGGAGGATGTTCTGATACTCTTGAGCGAATTGCCTTGAGGGAAAACTTTCAAGTTTTATGTAATATTTTTATTCATTTTGTGCTGTTTGTGTTATTAGGGTGCAGAATCTAAAGTTTAATCAAAATCAACATGGGCTGTGAGCAAAACGTAGAAAGATTCCCCGGTGTTTGGTGATACATTTAAATTTATTAAATGTCAAATTGTGTGTTTTTAGGTATGTTTAGGTAATTACGAATGGTTCCAAGTTTCAAACCCCCTTTGCCTCTTTTTATTTCTAAATAAAGACTAAATTCTGCAAAAAGTCATTAATCAGTCAAGAATGGAAGAACTGTTAGTGTTTCAGGACTGCACCATTTCTTAAGGCTTTTTATTTTATAGTACATTTAATATGTATGGTTGCAGAAGAACTTGACAGAATTTCTGGTTGAATTAGGTGAATAAAATGAGAAACAGACCTATGCCAATTTCAACAGAGATGGTCTTTTTAACTCTGTCTTGACTCCTAGTCTTGTCCTGCCTCTTCCAGGTGGAAAAGATTCCACTTTTTGACTATTTGAAAGTAACCTCCCTTTCCTTTTTTTTGAAACGGGTTGCATTCTCTTCAACTTATACGTTAAGCCTTGGAAGACAAACTGCGATTAAATGTCAACATGCTGTTACTCAGATAAGATGAAGGAGGTGGAATATAGTAGATCTGCTGTCTCTGTTGGATGTCAAGCCACTCTTATTATTATTGTCTGTAAATTACTCCAAGGAGGAGTTGTTCCATACTTCCTAATACCAAGTTAGCAGAAAAAAGCTTACAAATGGGAGATTTAACAAACTCATTTCCTCTATTAATATATGTGGTAAAGAAAATTCTGTTTTCAATAAAGAGAGAAAATTAATTTTACTAGACAATTCAGTAATAGTCTTCCCTGATAATCTGCCGTGCTTCAGTTAAATGCCTGAAATTGTCGCATCATATATGTTGTATTACTGTAAGTCATTCAGAAATCAGCAAAGTTAGAAAGTACAGTTTGTTTCTGCATCGTCAGTGTCCACCTTGCCCATACTATGCTTTTTATAGTAAAGAATTAATTAGAATGCTAAAAATAATTTGGGAATATAATCAGTACAGTTCAAGAATTGTATAATTTCTGAAGAAATTGTTGCTCGTTATCCTTTGTCACCGTATTAAAACAAGTTACACATGGGTTTCATGGCCTATAGTATTCATACTACCCAATGCTTATTATTTCTCAATTTCTTTCCCAAAAGAGACTATTATTTCACTTGCAAATAACTCTGTGTTACTAGCCTGGATATGGAAATTGTTGCAGTAAACTCTTAATGATATCCAAGTGTCCCGTTTTAAACTTGAAATTTTACAGTAGGCAACTATGGGGGGTAGGGGGAAGTGGAGTTCACTTCTAATGGAACAATCAACCCCCTGATTCAACCAGCAGTGAATTAGCCCCTATAACAGGGTGATTTCAAGGAAATATACATCAAGATCTTGGAACAGTGTTCATATGTACTGAAAGCTACACCAGACAGTAAATTTTATTAAACACTTGATATCTTCTTTTATGTATGTAGAGTATTTTTTTCAAAAGTAAGTTGGTTTTTTTTTGGTTGCCAGACAAAATTAATTGATTTTTTTTGGTATAATTAAATCACATTTAAAGAGAAGCATTACTACCTCTTAATAGTCCATTTTCTTTTTCTGAGGAGCTCAAAATGATTGCGAGGAATACAAGAATATTTTTTAGCATCTCTGTGAATTAGAATGAATTAGAATGAATTGATGAAATGCAGGAGTATTAGGACACATTCTGTTATGGATTTTGGAGACTATTTAAATAAGCTAATAAACTATCAATCTCTGTGCTGCACATGAAATAACATTAAATAGTAATAATGCCCTGGAATTTAATATATTTCATAGCATATGTTAATTTGAAATGTGTATAATATGAACCTTATTAAGAATCTGTTGCCCATTTTTTATGTGACTGAGATTATTGTGATTTTTTTGATTTAATCATTTGTGCCGCTGGCTTCATTTCAGGAGGAAAAAGGGGAGCACCCCAGAGAATGCTGGGCTGTTCCCTCAGCTGCTTACACGGTGCTAATGAGGTGTCTCCGGGAAGGGGTAAGGCTCTTTCATGGTCCTCAGTAGAATTTCTCCACAGTAATAACCCTTTAGGCGTTGTGTGAAGATTGTAGCCTGCAGCACTGCAGTACCTTGTCAACCAAGTATTGCTCTTGAATTTAAATAATCGTGATAAGACCATGACCTAAGCAAGAGATTAATGCAAAAATGTAGTTGCTCTCTGTATAATCAACATTTATGTATTGCTGCTTGTTTTGGGGGAAATGGGATAGTAAATATAAATTACTGTTAATAAATGTGGAATTTATTATTGACATAGGTATCTTTTGAGAAATGTTTTGGCAGTTTGTGCTGTCCTCTTGCAATTTGATTTTCATACATCTTCATAAATCTTTGAGCAAGATTTCAGTTTCTATTTCGAAGTGGCTGATGCACAGGTTTTTTTTAAACTACCTTTTTATCCTACTGGGTTGTTAGCATTCTTTTGAGCCTAAAAATTAATAACTAGGTTTATTCTCATACATGTACTATGCTGTGTTCTTCATTGTTTTGGGGGATGACTTAGCTGTGCTAGAAGAAGGGAAGAAAAACATGCATATAGTTCCAATTTGTAAAATGAAAAAGAATTGAGTGGAGGGTTTACATTCACTGTTTGTACGAGACCACTTGACTTTATTTTTGCCCAAGGCAAAGCTCAAGGCAGAAAACATGTCGGAGGTTGCTGGGGGGTGGAAAGCAAGAGGAAATGCATTTTTTTCCTTCCTTTTTGAGATCTTTATTGCATACAGATTGCGATTAATAGAGGAAGAACCTACATGCATTTTAATATATTCAAACTTTCACGTGATCAAGAACACACAACTGAGTTTGTATTGTGGACTATTTCCATCTCATAATTAGAGTAAGATGTCACTCTAAGGCACATTAAGCGAGATGCTATTTAATTATAAATTTAGTAATAGAAGACGTGCTATTTCTGTATATTCAGTGTAGAGAAACTAAATCGAGACATCCATAAGACACTAATTTATTCCTATAGAAAAAAATCACTTCTTAGTCCTGAAACATGTCAAATTTTTCTTAATAATTTATCTTGATTTATTTTACTTTAAAAAAATAACACAAAATAGAAATAAATTTCCTATGCAATAGTTGAAATTAAATTTAATTAACAGAAGTTTAAAGTTATGTCTAGGCTAGCCAAGTACAACTTTGCACTTCTACACTTTTCTGTTTGTGAAGATGCTCATTTGTAATGGCGATATATTTTTTTTTAACACATGTTTGAAGCCGTAAAAATATAGACTACTTTAGGATGAAATGAATGTCTGAGGGTCATCTAATCCAACCTCCTGTTCACATTAGGTCTAAATAGATTTCTCAGGACATGTTTGTTTGACTCTCAAATGTCTCTAAGAGTTATGGTCTCACAAGCTTTCTGAACAATGCCTGGACCACCTTCATAGGAAAAAGTTTTTATTTGTATATGATTGGAGTTTCCACTTGTGGCCATTGCCTCTTATCCTATGGCTGTGCGGCTCAGAGACCATTTGTCCCCAACTTCTCTTTATTCTTTTATCAGGTAGTTGTAAACAGTAGTCAGATCTTCCCTGAACCTTCTTTTCTCAAGGCTAATCAGCTCTCTTACCCCTTCCTCATATGCCATGTGCTCCAGCCCTCAGACCAATCTGATTTTGTTCTGTGATGGGGACATGGGGAGCCATGGACATTGAATGCTTTGACTTTAGGAAGGCATTTGACACACTCTTTTATAGTCCCCTGATAATCAAATGGTAGGAAGTGATTAAATGGAAGATAAGGTGGGCAGGAAAATATGCTCAGGTGATCAGAGGTGCAAAGTCCAGCCAATAACTATCAGTTCCTCAGAGATCAATACTGATTAATGTCTTCAGTAATTAGCAGAGTGACTGATTGGAGTGTATTCACCAGTTGTGAGCACCAAATGGGTGGGGAGAGCTGCATCAGTATTCTGGATGTCATGACTGCTGGTCAAAAGGACTGGAACAGACTGGAGAAATGGGCTGACAGCACTCTCATGAAGTTCAACAAAAGTGAGAGCAAGGGCTTGCTTCTGAGGTGCAGTAGCCCCCTGCAACAGCACAAGCTCCCTAGGAAGCAGTTCTGCAGAAAGGGACTTGGGGGTAGCAATGGCAGGTTGAACATGAGCCAGCAGCGTGCCTTAGCAGCAAAGAAAAGCTGCAGCAACACCAGCTGTATTAGCAAGAGAGTACCAGATTCAGGGAAGTGATTCTTCCTCTCTGTTCAGTGCTAATGAGACCACATCTGGAGTACAGTGTTCAGTTTTGGGCTCCTCAGTACAAGAAAGATATTGATATTCAAGTGTGAGTCCAACCGAGTGCTACCAGGATGATAACTGGAAGAAAACTCCCTAATGCTGAGGATTGCTCCTTTAGTCATTGCCTGATATGTTATGATAGAGAGCATGTTGAATGTTTTCTACTTACATTCAAACAGTCTTTTTCACAGAGAATAAAGCACAAACTGTGGTCACATGTAAAGAAAATTAGGATTAAGTGCCTTTCATCTTTTTGTTTTTAAAGGGAATTAAGTAATATGAAAAAATTAGTTTGGGCCTTTGAAGATTTTGTGGTCCAGCTTCCTGTCAAAATAGCGCCAGCTTCTAGTTGGATTCCAACTAGCTTTCTACATACCTTTTAGTTCACTTAAGTCTAGGTCTTTGCTATTTGGTTACTTTTAGGAAACCATTTGGAGAGCCTTGTTAAAGCTAAAGTAAATTAAACCCACTGCCTCCTGTTGGTCCACTGAGCCCATAACTGTGTAAGGGAAGCTTGTCCTGTTGGTCAGGTGGGTTTTGCTCTCTATAAACCTGTTCTAACTTTACTAGTCTTCTTGACCATCATGCACCTGCAAGTAGAATCCAGGAAAACTTGCTGTGTGGTTTTTACAGAGACAGAGTTTGGAATTCCTCTTCTTGCCCTCTGGTGGTCATGCCCTTTGCCCCACACCCTCAGTGAACAGGAGTATCTTTGCCCCACACCCTCAGTGAACAGGAGTATCTCCTGATCACCAGAAACTTGAAGATGTGTGCTCTCTCAAAACAGTGCTGACTGCCGTCCTCGGCACATTTGGCTCCACCCTTTTTGGTTCAGTGGACTTATTCACATTCAGTTTGCTTAAATGTTCCGTACGTGTGCCTTCCTCTGCTGTAGGCATACTCTCCTATCTTAGACTGAGACTAGAGATCGAGGCAGAGAAGGTACTGACATCTTGAGCCTTTTCTGTGTTCTTTGGCCCCACCTCATTCAGCCACGAACTCAATTTTCCTCAATCTTACTTTTGTTACTGACGTACCAATAGAAACCCTTCTTGTTGCATTTTTAATGTCTCCAGTTTTCAAATCAATGCTCTCTTTGCTAACCAAATATACAGGCTCTAATATGTTGTGGGGTTTTGTTTGAGGTTTTTTGTTTGAGTGTAAGTTTATGGGTTTTGAACCTTGTCCAAGTGGTGAGTGGCTCACATTGCTTACTGGCTGATATGCAGAGGAGTGTGTGAATGACACTTCCTTGCCCCCATCTTTTTGCAAAACAGGAGATAATAAAAATAGTTAAAATGAGCAATCTAGATTTTTTTAAGATCTAACTTAAAACTAAAATGAGATTACATGTAAATTTTATTGCTTCAACTAGTAAAGCACTGGATAAGAAAATCCTGAAAATATTGTCTAAACTTCCTTCACTGTGCTTAATGTTCTTTGGCTGCAGCTCAAGATCTTGGCTGCTGTATTTCTTTATTTTACATTTTAGCCTGTCATCTAGAATTTATTCAATAAATTTCCCTGATCTAAGAATTTATTACATCTAGGTAAGCTTTGCATTGTAACATTAGTAATTAAAAAATAATTGAAATTTATTAAAGTAATAAATTAATTCAAATTGTTCTAAGCTCATTTAATTAAATTTTTTTGGAGTGATTATGTGTATATTGTCTCAGTATTTATGGAAGTGGCAAACTAACTTTTCGTAATAAAGTCTGAATTACCACAGTGTATTATATATGCATTATAAATACTCTACTTGTAATTTTTATTGCCAGTTAAGAAGCTTTATTTAATGTATTTAATAAGAGTTCAAGAAGATAAAACCAGTTTGTGTCATTCAATACTAGACTTCATATAGCTTTGTGTTTTGTGAGGTAGGTTTGCCATTCTTCATGTCATTATGAACTACTCTGAAATATTCTTGGATTTCTGAAGTTTTATAAGATTTGTCAGTATCAAAGCAGAATTGCCCTCTGAAACAGAACAGTAGAGCAGGAAGGAGTTTGAAATGTGTTTGTCCCTTTTGTTTGCCAGTAAAGGAACAAAATGTTCAGAAAATGCAGGTGGTATCGTTTCCACATGTGTTCTGTGCCTGAAAATTCAACAGTGACAAAAAAGTGTATGTGTCAGTGAAAGGAGTTTTAGGGTGGTGGAGTAGAAGATTGGGAAAGTCTTTTGTCTGTAGGGGATCACAAGTTCAGATTTCCTGCACTTCAGTGGTGGTAACTTGAGATAGAAGCTGATTTTCAACTCAGGCAAAGAATGGTTGTGTTCAATGATGTGTCAAAATAAGGAAATTGGTACACTCATAAATAAGTAAATGATAAGCTTAGTTTGACATGTTTAGTTTTGGTATAATGTTGCAGCCTGTCAGAATGCATGTAGTAAATATTCCAGTATTTATTTACTAATCTTTTCCAACAACTGTTTCCAACAGTGACACAAAATGCCCATTCCAGGCATCTGTATTTGTGTCTAAGTTCAACTTCCAAATATTTGTGTGCAGTCACTTAAAATAGCAGGGTCCTGATTTCTGCAGATAAAGTGCTTATTAGCTCTTACAGTTCCTATGTTATCCAGTCATGAAAGATACTTTCTGACTCAGAAAGGATATTCTTATTTAATACTAAGTATCTAACACTAATGTGACTACCCTTTTCCTTTCATCCATTTTACTTAGTTTATTCAAAACTCTGTTGCTCAAGTTGCCGTTGGGTACTTGACACCTAATGAATCATCCTGTTTGTTATTTGAATCTCATCATTGACTTACATATATTTTTTTGTTCTTTGTTATGACATTTAAGGTTCAACCTAATCTTAACTAAATGAAGTCTCAGCTTTCATTTCTGCTTTACATCTGTTCCTCTTCACAGTTATATTCCAGTCAATCCTTTCACCTTTCTGCTTCCACTCTTTTCTCTCTTACATTGGCATCTCCCTTCCTTCAGATCCTCTCTCGTCTTAGAACTGATAGTCTTTCCCATATCCAAACTACTTTTTGATGTCTTTTTAATTTTTTCTTCTTTGATTTGGTCTGGATTATGGTGCTTTGACAAGGTTGTTTACTGAAACTAGACTGTGGTGCCAGAAGCTGTGTGCAAACCTCCTTTTCAGTCTTCCTAAAACTGGAACCATTGAAAAATCTTTCAGGAGCTTGGTATCTGTCCATTTCTGCTTACAAATGGCATGTGAATATAAAGTACACAATTATATGCAATTTTAGTAATAACTTCATAGAATCTCAAAAAAAATTATATACAGGCATTACACTTGCATAGATAAATAAATATATACAGCTGTAGCTAATTAGCTGTTTCTGGCTCTTAAAATGGGCATAATCCTCTCATTTTAAAGAGTGGCACCTGGAGAATGTATTTGAGTCAGAAATAGTGAATGAGTTTATCAAGGATAATTTTCTGTCTCTTGGATGTGCAAGGTACTGTGTAAGCAAGGTTTTTAATAAATTAGAGCTTGCCAGTAAGCTATATAGTACATATTTCCCTCTTTCATATGGACTTCTTTCTTTATTAGGGAGCAAACTATAAGTCTGAGGGCTTTGGTTCTGAACAGATGAGGAATTTTAATAATAATAAAAGAAAACTTAAAAAAAATAATTGCCAATATAAAATATAAGGCAGTATGTTTTATAATGTAAATTCTTAGTGAGAATAGTTCCTTTACATTGAACTTGGAGGAGAAAGGAAAATTTAGAGGAGAGCAGAATAAATTCATAACTGTTTTCTCAGAAAGTATAATATAGCCTAGAGTATCACAGTGTCAGTCTGAATCATATATATTCTCACTTTTATTTCTTTTTTTGTCATCAGTTTTTTACTTTACTGGCAGAATTGCCTATAGTATAAAAGTAATACTCTGAATCATATACAGTATCACTTTTATTTCTTCTTTAGATATCAATTCTCTAGTTTATTGCCAGAATTGTAAAACATTTTTCTGCAAAAGGTGTTTACAAGGTTTTTTCCTATGTATTCATTCTTCTCTGTGAAGGCTTTATATTGCAAATTGTTGCCAAAATGAGATTTAATTCTTAGAATCATGAATTCTCAGGGGGATACAGCTTTACTTCATTAAGCCATTATGTGTGTAGTTTCTTTTTATTCTCTCTTTAGATAAAAGGAAAAAGTGTATGGAAGTTGATTTAGAAGAATGATGGAATACAGTGTTACTTGCTGAATCTTTCAGCTTTTAATGTTTCTTTATCAGTATGATGTGGTTACTCAAATGTGTGCGTATACACACACACACACACACACACACACACACATATATATATATAGTATAGCATAAAAAGATCATAGAACCATATAATGTCACAGTTTGGATAGGACCCACAAGGATCATTGAGTCCAACCCTAAATCCAGCACAGGTCACCTCAAGAGTCACACCATGTGGCTGAGAGCATTGGCCAAATGCTTCTTGAACTCTGCCAGGCTTGGTGCTGTGACCGCTTCCCTGGGGGGGGGAGCCTGTTCCAGTGCCCAACTACCCTCTGGGTGAAGAAGCTTTTTCTAATATCCAACATAAACCTCCCCTGACACAGCTTCATGCTGTTCCTGTGAGTTGTCACCAGAGAGAAGAGATCAGTGCCTGCCCCTTCGCTTCCCCTCATGAAGATGTTGAAGACCACTGTGGGATGATGGATAGAGTTAAACCTAGAGCAGATTCAGAATTTTAGGGTAAAAAGCAGCTGCAACTCCCTGGATGGACTGAGGTTGACATGCTACCCAATACAACAATTCACATCTGCTCGGAGAAACAGAACAGAGTATGGAACAAAGTGGAGACTACATGGCCCCCCTGCATTTTAATCCCAGCAGAATGGGAGAACATTGTTGTACTGAGACTGTACAGTACCTGTCTGACAAGGGAAAATCAAGATGCTCTGCTGCTGAAGCCAACAACCTTGTCAAAACCCCTCCTCAGGTGCCAAGCCATGACCATCACCCCCCTGCCCCTATTAGGTACACCAATCAGAAATAGAAGGTATTTATGACTAGAGCCACTCAAACTCCACCCAAACATAAAGAAAATAGTATAAAAGTAAGTTGGAGATAGGGGGAAAGTGGGAGAAGACCTCCACCGAAACTGCTGGGATCAGTCGATGGGCTGAGTCCACCTTCTCTCCCCCCCAGAGGGACACCTTGGGTGAGAAATATACTCTACACACATTGAATGCTGCTTTTAGGACTAGAACTTTTGCTTGTGCTTACCACGTAGTATATTAGTAGAGTGCTTCATATCAGAGCTTGTGCTTGCTTAATATATTAAGCATATATATCATTAATATATGTAGATTGCTTTAAAACATATTTTTGCCATAGACTATCACTGACAACCTTTGAACTTTATTAATCTGTCACAATTCTTATTAATAAAAAGTGTTATTACGTAAACTCTTAAAGTGAATCCTTGCAGTTGCCGGCAGTGGATAACACCTGCTGAGGGGTCTTCTCTCTGTTGAGTCCCCCCTGAAAGGGTGGTTGAAGTACCCTCTGACCTTGAGGATTTGTTGGTGATCTCATTACGAGATGCTGACAAACTGTTGGACACCAGGGTCTTGACTCTCCTGGGGTACCGACAGTCAAAAATCTAAACTCTCACCTTTCACCTGACAACCAGGATGAGGTGTCTCCTCAGTCTCCTCCAGACTGAACAGACCGAGTGACCTCAGCCACTCCTCATATAGATTCTCTTCTAGACCCTTCACCATCTTTATTGCCCTCCTTTGGATGCTCTCTAATAGCTTAATATCTTTCTTATATTACAGTGACCAAAACTGCACACAATATTCAAGGTGAGGCTGCCCCAGTGCAGAGCAGAGTGGGACAATCCCCTGACTTGACCGGCTGGCAATGCTTTGCCTGATGCCCCCTAGGACACGGTTGGCCCTGCTGGTTTCCAGGGCACTGCTCGCTCAAATTGAACTTGCAATCAGCCAGGACTCTCAAATCTCTTTCTGTGGCACTGCTTTCCAGCATCTCATTCCCCAATCTGTCCATACCTCCAGGGTTACCCCATCTCAGGGGAAGAATCCAGCACTTGCTCTTCAGTTCATCATTACCCAGTCCTCTAATATGTCAAGGTCTCTCTGCAGGGCCTCTCTGCCTTTAAAGGAGTCAACATCTCAGCTTAGTTCCATCAGCAAACTTACTTTCGAAAGATCATAAAATATTTTATCTTAACCTTTAATAGAACAGAATTATGCTACTTTTAGGTAGTATGTTGGTTAGCATAGTGACTATACCTTCACTGCCTCCAAAACTTTTAGTGCACTGTGAAGTTTTTAACAGTTGATAAAAATATGCAGTAGATTCAGTTATTTCAAAAAGTGAAAGTAGATTCTTTTATGATGTTTATTTGCATTTCCCCCCTCAAAATTGGAATAGAAAGACTTGATTAAAAGGAGCTCTCTTTTAGCAGTTTTCAGCTATTTACTCTTTCAGTATTTGCATTTTCACTCAGGGCTCTTTTCCACTAAGCATCCATGACTTTACTGGAAACAGATACATCTGCAATTGTTCTACATGACTGAAAATTAGGAGCTTTAAGTGTGTTTTATAAAACTAGATGGAATCTAAACCCACTGAAAATAAAGCATGTGCTTCTTTTTTTGTACTGTTCTATTCATAGATTTAGATTTGATGCAGTTCATGATATGGACAGAGTGTAACTGATACATGGAACTGCTTTCCTCATATCTTGAAGATCCACTTCTGTTCACTAACAAAGCTTATGTCCTGGTAACATCCGTGGATGACTCATTTAGTTAAGAGGCCAAATATTAGTTTAGATCAGATTTCTCGCCCAGGCAGCTAATTAAGCAGAAAATGGCGCAAGTCATGTTGCTTAGATGATGCTCAGAAGAGGAGCTGAAATAGATGATCCCAGAGGAGCTGAAATGGATGGTCTCAGGTGGCAGCAGTTAGACTAACTTCGACGGCGTCATTGAATTTTTAGAGATGGTACATGACCTTTTTCTAGCCAAAGTAGCACGACTATCTGCAACAGGGCATAACTCATCTGTGGCTGAAAGGAAATAAAGCATGCCTACAGGACCAAATTTTGCAAAGAAAAGCTGTAATTGCATCTGGAAATTTGTTTACATTAATGATAACTATTATCTGCTGTATATTGCTTTGATTATGATTAATTAATGAGATTATAGTTCATTTATTAAGTGTTTATGCCTGCTTAAAGTAGGATTGGAGTCCCAATTGGCATTCTTAGTATTCACATCCAATATAAGAGAGACTTAACTTGACTATTAATGTTTCAGTAATGGATTGGATTGTTACATGCATATAGTCAGTTTGATAAATCCATGTATTTTTACCCTAACTGTTCAAAAAAAAAAGACTGAAATTCATAAGTATAATTCACAGAAAAATATTAAAACTGAACATTATTCATAAAAGGTTTTGAGAATTTTAATTTGGTAAACATGTATAAATATTTGTATACTTAGGTCTTTAATAGATCAAAATGATGCAATGTATTGCATTAATGAAAACTGTAAAAAGATAGAAGCCTAAATCCTCTGGTCTGTGAATCAGAAGGAAGACCACAGAAATCAGTGAAGTTTTATAAAAGAGTGTAACTGATTTAGATGGAAATTGGCTTCAGTATTTCTTTTAACTGTTCTGAGTAGGTCTGCAGTTCTTTGGAGGAACAGGAAGGATTAGCATGAAAATGACGAATACAAAATTTTCTATTTTTTTTTTACAACATTATACTAGGGTTTCCAAATATATCTACATCAGTATCTATATTTTAAAATACCTAAGTCAGTAGAAGGAAGAGTAGCTATTGAGTATATTTTTAATGAAGTTCTCCCCTTTGGGAAGGCTTTTGTACTGCTTTCTGAAAGGTCTCATTGTCATTGCTCAAAGTTGTTGGTGGCTCTGATTGTAAAGATAAATGTCAGAAATCCAAAGGTTAGCAGGATAATATTAGAGATTAGTTTAAGAAAGAAATCAATTAGATATTATGATGAATTATTTGTGAAGCCAGGCTATGAGGACAAATTCTTACATTAAAATTCACTCTTGCTGAATTCAAGAGTGCCATTTAAGACATTGTTGAAAGACTTCATTTATTCTGTAATTAAAGACTGAGATGAGGTGCAGCAATGCATAGCCAAAAAAGCACCAGCAATATATCTTCCAGTTCTGTTAAATACTGATTTTAAGTGAAAGCAGAGTGAAGAAAAAAGAAGAAAGAAGAGATACTAAAGAAATTAGAGGGAAAAGAGAGAGAGAAAAAGTAGACTGCTTTTAACTGGTATGTATTAAGTTAAGCTTTCATTTGAGTCAGTAACAGTTTTCTTGAGAAAAAACTGCTGCCATGTGATGTTCATGGTGTGCTGATTGCTCATGATTATTCTGCCATGACGTTTTTTATTCCACGGAGACATTATAGTATGTATAGTATTACATAGATATTAGAGCTGCATGTACAGTGGCTCTCCACAAATGAGTTTGCAGATAAAATGATTTAATTAGTATTAAAAATACTCAGGATTCAGAGTCTCTTATGGAAGTTTAGGAATTCATGTAGTAAATGGGACACAGTAATTTGTCTTAAACATTGTTCAGGATTGTCTGTTTCAGGAGAAGAAGAGAAGGGTGTTAAATTGCAAGAAGGCTTTTTCTTTATCCCAGGGATTGTTGACTCTTCTGAATAAAGAGGGTTTAATGAAATTAATTTAATTTTTCCCTAATGTAACTGTATATCTCATAATCTTGCTATTCAGAGCCTGTTGTATTGATGAGTTTTGACACATATTCATTCATTCAGAAAGTTCTGCTCATGGAACACCTCTAACATAACAAAAGCTTTTCATTTTTAATGACTGCATTTAATTTGGCGTGGTCATTTGGAGCCGAAAGGTTTAGTACTAAGTTATACTTGTACTAAATTGTCTTTGCATTAGAAGGCAAAGTGGAGGGAAGTAGGATCTGTAAACATAACTTGGTCACAACATGAGGTTTCCTCTGAAATTACTTTGGCAAGTGTCAAATAAAATTAAGAAACCACACCAAGACAATATACATGGAAAAAAATGTGGACATAGGTGGTAGTTTAAAAACAAATCAGAAATATTAGAAACATTTGTATATGAGTTTCCCTTTCCTCTCCTTCTTACAGGAAGACCGGGTAGTGAACCATTTGGCAGCAAAGATAATTGAAAATGTTTGCACTACTCGTGCATGCCATGCACAAGGATTTATTACAGGAGAAATTGGACCTGTCTTGTGGTACCTTTTCACACATTCTGCAGTAGATTCTTTGAAGATAACTGCTGTTTCGGTAAGGAATTTCCTTCTGTGACATAGAAATGTTTTGGCATTGAAAAACATTCTGAATTGACACTGAAACATGTTTGAGCATGTTTGCTGTGTGTGTGTGTATTTATATTTCAGACTACATTAAAATATGTTTTAAAAATTTCTGAAACTGAAAAGTGCATGCATTACAGTTCCATGCTTATGAAAAGTCCTTGTGATTCATCATTTTCTGAAACATATATTTTCTTATGTTGGTAATCATGAGTTATGTTTGAAAAGTTTAAACTTTCGAAGAATCAATTAAATTTTTGCAAAGTTGAAATTTCTTTTTTGTATGATGTTTTAAATGAGAAGTGTTTGTTCTCTTATCACAGACTTAATTAGAAGACTTATTTGATATCATCATGTTACTTTCTATAAAATTGTCAGGGCTAGGCTTTGCACTGAATTTTTAAGGTAATATAGGATGATAACAGGACAAACAGAGCTATGTTGTGGAAGAAAAAGTTTTGGAACAAAAGGACTTGTGAGATAGAAAATACTTAGCAGGTCTGTGACTTTAACCGTATCTCTTCTTGACAAAACAAAAGCATTACCCACCAATACAGGTAATATTTTAGAACTGAACAATAGGTTGTCTTATTTTAAATGAAGTGTGATAAGTGGATACTGATTTCCTAAGTAGAGGTCAGGCTCACTGATGAGTTTACTGTTGGCCTCCCAGATGGGAAATGGTAACCTTTCTCCTGCAGCAGTGTGCAGGTAGACACATCTAGCATTGAGGCAATAAAAGAGAGAGAATTAAAAATATATCTGATGTGTGGCTGAAGAAATAAATAGTAGGATAAACTGATAATTTAAAACATATATGCATTTATTAATTATTTATCTCGTGTATTTATGGCAGAGTCTTGCCTGAGACATAAACTGCTCAAATATTGGGAAAATGTCTTGACATTTTAGAACAGGAAACTTATTGAGTAAAATACATGTTACAGAAGCCTTTGCACCTGAAATTCTTTGCAAAAACACTCTTAGGACTTTTATGGATAGAGAATTGTCAGTCTCTAAATATGTAAAGTATATGTGTGAGTGTCTATTAGACTGCTTTTCCAGACAGAGTCTTTTTGATACTTTACCTGTTTGAGCTGTGAGTTTTATGCTTACATCAAGACTGTATATATAGTAAAAGACTTAAGATTAGAGTTATAATTTCCTTTACTTACTGGGTTTTTAAAGTAGCCTGCTTGATCTTTCCTACCACTACTTTTGCTATAAGGGATGTTTCATATCTTGTGCTTTCTGTTCTTGTCAATCATTAGACTGGGCACTTGTTATTTTTTTGCTATTAGGTCATAGCCCCTTATTTTTTTCTCTTTCAGTTCATCCTGAAGTTTTATTCCTGTTTTTCTGCCTATCCACTTGGAGAACTTTGCTTTTTTCATTTACCATTCTGTTGACTCCTACAGCAGACTTCCAGAACTGCTCCGTTTGCAGGGCCCAGTTGGCCAATTATACCTCTTTTGTGTACCACAGTGACCAGCATATCCCAGAGAAACTCTCTGTCTCAATTACATTCGGACAATGAGCAAAGAAAGATCATCAGAGGAAATGTGTGGGTTTGTCTTTTGTTTTTTTGCTATTGAAAAGTCGGTTTCTTCTTGGACAATATAATATGCTTGAGGTGGGCAAGAGCTTTTTTCTGTCCAGTAATATGCAGAATTATACTTCTGATTGTCAAGGATAAACTTGTCATCAGTGTAGACGCACTACGGCCTTCTGTAGCCATGGGCTCTGAGGTTATTGTCAATGCCATACAGTTTGCACACTTTGCCCTTAAATTAAGTGTCTAGTGACTATGAGAAATTGTGTTGTTTGTCCCACTCTATCTTCAGCCTGTTTTGAGGTCCCAGATCATTCGATCCTCCCAAGGCTTTAAGGTTGAGGTGAGTCACTAAGAAATCTTTTCTTTGTCATAGTGTTGATGTTACGGATATCTAGCCTCTCTTAAGCACTACTGATGAGAAGAAAATCTTCATGTATCTTAAGTGGAACTTAGCAAAAAATGTGTAAGAGGAAGTTAAAACCTGAAAAGCTTATTGTAGCCTAGTTTGCCACTCTTTTTTTTTCTTTCTTTTTCTCTTTTTGTGTCCATTATCTGCTACCACTACATACTAGTCAATAAGGCTTTATTAATTGCTCAGTTCAGTCAAACAGTGCTGGTGTTTGTGTGGTCTCTTCCAAGTGATTGAAAGTATCATAGATTTTCAGTTCCTTAGTTCCTTCACCTCTTGTTCCTGCAGCTGTGATAGAGCAACCTGATCTTTATGGGCTTCTTGCTCAGCTAGGGATGTTAAATGCAGTGACATGTATAGTAAGTTGCAATATTTAATGCTACACATTCAAATTGAATAATCTGACACTCCTGGGTTGACACTGTGACGTGTAATGACACTGTTTTTGCCAAGCTTTTGCCTCCTGATTTTTTATTTCTGTTTGAAATCTTTGAATTTTTGTTATAAAGCTTATCAGTCCTCAAATACTGCTCTAGAAGCCCTCTTATAGATGACATATGTTAGGATGAAGCAATGTGTTTTAGGAGGTCATGATAACCGCAATTACCAGAATTTCCTAGAGAAACTCAGCTGATTTGTGGAACATCCTTTCAATGACAGTTGTCAATCTAAGTAAAAATGATGGCTTTCTATAATCTTATTACCATTTCTCTCTCAGATTTTTAGCAATGCATACTTTGGTGTTGAGGCCTGCATTTTAAAAAGATGACCAAGTTGTGTGTGCACACTGAGGTCTACTGAGACAAAATTTCTTCAACATCTTCACAAAATCACATAATATGCCAAGTTGGAAAGGACCCATAATGATCATCTAGTCCAGGACCATCCCCAAGAGTCACATCGTGTGAGAATACTGTCTTCTTGACAGTATTCTTGAACTCTGTCAGGCTTGGTGCCTGTGACCACTGCCCTGGGGGGCCTGTTCCAGGACCCAAACACACTCTGGGTTAAGAACCTCTTTCCAATATCCAACCTAAACCTCCCCTGACACAACTTCAGGCCATTCCCTCAGGTCCTGTCACTGACCATCACAGAGAAGAGATCAGTATCTCCCCCTTCTCTTCCCCTCATGAGGAAGTTGTAGACTGTGATCAGGTCTCCCCTCAGTCTCCTCCAAGCTGAACAGACCAAGTGACCTCAGCTGCTCCTTATACGGCTTCTCCTCAAGGCTCTTCACCATCTTCATTGTCCTCCTTTGGATGCTCTCTAATAGTTTAATATCTTTCCCTATATTGCAGTGACCAAAACTGCCACAATATTCAAGGTAAGGCTGCACCAGTGCAAAGCAGAGAGGGACAATCCCCTCCCCTGACTGGCTGGTGATGCTTTGCCTGATGCCCCCCAGGATACAGTTGGCCCTCCTGGCTTCCAGGGCACTGCTGACTCATATCCAACTTGCCACAGCCGAAACTCCCAGGTCTCTTTCCGTGGCGTTGCTCTTCAGCATCTCATTCCCCAGTCTGTACGTACATCCAGGGCCCCATCCCAGGTGCAGAATCTGACACTTCCCCTTGTTGAACTTCATATGTTTGCTGATTGCCCAGTCCTCTAATTTGTCAAGGTCTCTTTGTAGGACTCAAGGTAGAGCCCTGAAGAACCTCACTAGTGGCAGGTCACAAGTCCTGTGTTACCCCATTCACTGTAACCCTCCATGCTTGACCCATGAGCCAATTGCTCACCCACCACATGATGTGTTTATCCAGCTGTGTGCTGGACATTTTGTCTACAAGGATCCTGTGAGAGATAGTATCGAAAGCTTTACTGAAATCCAAAAGGATTACATCAACTGGCTTCCCTTATCAACTGGATGGATTACCTTGTCATAAAAGGAGATCAGGTTTGATAAGCAGAACTTCCGTCTCATGAAGCCATGCTGGCTGTGCCCAATGACTGTTGTCTTTCACGTGTTTTTCAGTACCTCTCATAACAATCTTCTGCATAACTTTACCAGGCACTGAAGTGAGACTGACCAGCCTGTAGTTTTTGCTGCTTTGTAATGAAACACTAAAGGAAGAACTTACTACTCAATGCTTGATATAAATCATGCATATGTATTAATACTGCTGAGGCATTTGGGTATATAATCTTAACTTTAGGAAAAAAATCAATCAATCGATATTGAAATCTAGTGCAGGCAGATTTTTTACCAGCTGAAGTTTATGGAGATTTCAGTGAGATACTAATTATAAAATACTAATGTATTCTCCAGCTATAGTATACTATATGATTTCTATATTCATTAAATTGTTGCTACAGATATCTAGGCATTTTTATTCTGCATGACCACATAAGCTGATATCATCAGTGTTCTATTTTATTTTATTTCCTACCTTGTTTGAATGTATCCTGAAGAATTTATTTGTGACTGACATCTATATTCAGATGTAAAAGTACATTTCTTTTAAGAAATACATGTGTCATATCTTTACTTAGAGTTACCATTCTGTCTGCAAAGCATCAGCAGTAAGGCACTATGGACTTTTACTTATCATTATTTCAATCAATAATAAAAATCTATCAAGAAGATTCTCTGTGTTTAGTCTCTGGAGTCAAGAAATTACACTTTAACTTTCCTTGCCTGTCAGAGGTGGCAAATGAGGACTGTGTCTCAGTATTATTTTTCTCTTTGGGGTCCAACATGCCTCAGGTACACATCACATATTTTGCCTGTAGAAAAGTTATGTCTTTTTATCATTTTGCTAGAAAAAAAAAATCTGTAAGATGTCAAGGTGATATTCTGACAAGCTCAGCAGCAGGAAGAATATTTTCTTTGCAGTATACTGAAAGTTTTTAAATTTTTTTTGAAGAATTTAAAATCTCATTTCTAAGCTTTTTCTACTGGAAGAGAAGTAACAAAATATAAGCCACTTAATTGGAAATTAGTTTGGGAAAACTCAACACAATATTTTTGGGGATTTGGTTTCTTTTTTTTTTCTTAAATAATTGGTGCTGTATAGTTTCTTTCAGAGATTTGTGTATTGCAGATACTTTTATGCATTCATTCTCAAACTTGAGAGACATGTAGGACACCCTGAAAGGGTGAATGCTATCCAGTCACATGTGGTATGTAAGACCAGAAGGATAGATCATAGAATCATAGAAATCTCAAGTTTGAAGTGACTGATAAGGATGATGAGGCTAGGGTTGGACCTGCTGAGAGAAAAGATGCTGGCTGAGGCTGGGCAGAGAGCAGGGACAGAGAAACCAATTCCAGGAGAAGCTCTGACAATGCCTTACTCTCACTGTGAACATTTCCAAGACTGCTGCCTGGAGATACCAGTTTCCAATTCCTGCTCCACCACCTTTTGACCCATTTCCACCTGTTCTCTCCAGGTACTGGATCTACTGAAGTGATTTAGAATGCTTTGTCCTGTATCCCCCATTAAATTCTATCTTCTGCTTTTCTGCTGAAGTGTTGGGCTCACTCATACAGCAGAGTGCTCTGTGACACACAAACTACTGGGAGTTTAAGGCTTCTCCCTTTGGCTGTTGGCGGGCTGGAGCTTTCCTTCTGCCTCCAATGCTTCAGTGTGATCCTAGAAGACAGCTATGTCTTTCCTATGAGATTTGCATGGAAGTCATCTGATGGCTTGTGGCTATGGTCACCTTTGTTTGACAAGGTCTGTAACAGAGAACCAAGGCATTGTCAAGCCTGCATGACACCATGTTAGCACACCAAGTTAGCTCCATGTTGCTTTGACACAGTCTGTCCCTGAGTTCCAGCAGTTCATTTGTAATATGACCCTCAAGGATATTTTTGGTGAATGCACATACCTCCTGCCCACTCATTTTGAGAACTCTGAATAGAGGTGAAGGGCTGTGTTGTGTTCTTGGGGAAATAAAGCAAGTACTAAGAAACTGAGATTGAGTGTCTGTGGTTTAAAAGAGGGGAGGGGGAAAATAATAAAAGAAGAAAAATTAAAAGCTGCAGTCGATTTGGTTCCTGGACCAGAAAGGACAAGGAAGAGCAGGAGCAGATTAGATGAATAGCAGAACAGCATCAATAACTTGTCTGTTAAATTCCTGATTTACTGCCTTTTGTGCCTTTTTTTTTTTCTAGTTTGTTTTGAGTAATGTTTCAGAGGGCACTGGGGAACTGGGCAGTTTCTGAGGTTCTTACATGGAAAGCTTTTCTCTAGTGATAGTATTCTGCATGTGTAATGACTACAGTTTCTCTTAAATGAGACCTCGCTATTGAGTGCACACCACATAAGCAGCAATTTCTAAATATAGGTGGTCTGAAGAGAACAAAGAAATTGTAAATATTACCTACTTTACATAGAAGAAAACCACCTTCAAAGTTTTTCCTGAAAATCAATTCAGGTTTTCATGTGAATCAAATAATTGACATAAGCTGTTCTCCTATCCTAACAGTACATTCAAGCCAAAGAAAAAGAAATTTTTAGTGTTTAAAGAGTCTTTTTTTCTTTATCTGTAGAGAACAAAAGCAGTTACAATATCTTGAAGGTTGCATTTTCACAGGTATCAAAAGGAAAAGCTGACTTGGAGATGAATCCACCCTGGAGGTAGTTTGGTAATGTTTGTTAGGAAATAACTAAGTTAGTAAACACTGAACAGGTTTGTGCTCACTTCACTGGAGCATGGTCACTTGTCTGCTTTTTCTGTTGGAATTTAATCCCTCATTTGTGCAAATCAACCATTTTGAGAATAGTTTGCATGTTTATTATACTAACCAATGTTCCATAACGAGTATCTAGATCTGTAGTAGTATAGATTCTAGATAGTGAACATATCAGATTATGGTCCATGAGCGGAGAGAGAGAATATGCCCATTTTTAGGGGGGCTAGAATTTCTGTAGTGTGTGCCATGTCTGTAATTTCTGCTCCCTGTACTCCTTGCTACTACAGTGTTATCTAATACTGCCTACATTCTGTGCTTGACGAAAGACTCAAGCATGGGCATGTGCTACTCCAATATTATTCTTCTATAGAGGAAAAGAGTGACTCTGTTTGATGTTGGTGTTGGTGTAGCAAATATTTGAATTTCATCTGTATGGAGTGTATAGCACTATATTTAGAAGAATTCCAAGTCTCTAAAAATAAGTAGTCTTTTCCCCTAATATCCCTAATCTTTCCCCTAATCTTTCCCCTAATCTTTCCCTTAATCTTATGAATGAATCTGTATGAATTCCTTATATTCCTAAACTACTGGAAAATTCACCACCTGCTTTTAATTTCCATTATCTTTCTTGACATAATAACAAAATAAATAACAATTTTTTTTTTTTTTACTTTTGTAGGCTTTATGCAGAATTACTCGCTCCTCACCTAGTGCTTTCCAGAGTGTCATTGAAAAAGTGGGATTAACAGCCGTACTGAATTCCTTGGCAAATGGAATATGCAAAATTCAGCAGTACATGCTCACCATGTTTTCAGCAATGTTGTCATGTGGGATTCATCTACAGAGATTGATTCAAGAAAAGGTTTGATTTCAGATTAATATTATTCAGTGGCATGGAGTTTCACTAAGGAAAAGTTAAAGTTTACTCTGCTAGTGGTTTTGGGTTTTCAAAATGTTTAACTCGGTGACATTTACATATCTGCATAGCAGAAAATGATGAATGTGTTTATTTTATATTTTTATTTGCTTAAAATCTAAATAGTAAGGTGTATAGTTTTTCTTTCTCTCTCACAGAACTTCCAGAAATGGTACTAATGGGTGTATACATTGTTACTGCAGCTAGAATTCAATCAATTCAGAAAACTCTGACCATAACTGATAATGGTCCTAAGTAAAATCAATAAGGAATGTGTGAGGATAGCTGTTTGACATAGCTCTTTTAGCCATTTAAAAGGGAAAATAATGAGTGTCCTGATTGAATCCGAAGCTGTACTTTATGCTCTCCTTAAAAGACCTTAGGCCAATTTGTAAGTGAAATGTCTTGCAGACATTAAAATGTCTAGCATTTTAATACCTTAGGGTTTTCTTTTTAGTGTCACTGAATAAAACTTCTAGGTTTGATATATATCTAATATAATTTTTGGTAGAGGTGACTCAAAGCTTTATATTTTTATCATCAAATTATTCTGTGTTTAGAGAAACAGTGTTTATTTTTTTGGCAGTATGTCTGCACAGTTCATAAATAAAAGTAATCTCCCTCTCCTTGGAAAAGATAAAAATCACAAAGAAAGTAGAACCTCTAGCTCTTGTTTTCATCAAAAACTCTGTTGCAATGTATGTTGTAACCTGACAATCATCTTGACTATAATAATATATATTAGTATTAGTACATATTAGTATTAGTTGAGAGAGTATTAGGGTGTTGAGTATTAGGATATTAGTTGGGAGAGTTTTGTTTCTCTACATGTTGTTTTAACAATGATATTTAAATTAAAACAATCTACTGTTTTCCACCCATCTCTTCTTGCAACCTGAAATCACTCATTCTCTTCCTAAACGTAATTTCTGTGCCCTTGTCAGAATTTCGTGAGTGTGTATCAGCTGGCCTTAAGCTTTCCACGCATTCCACAACAGCACTAACAGGTGGCAAATTGTCCTGTAATGGTGTTGCGGTTTCTAATAGTGCACATTAGTGTGAGTTGATGGTACAGTCAGAGAAATATTGTCAAAAATTATTTATTTGAATATTCGGAGAAAGAGTGCAATGTGTAGCAAGCTTATGGCTACAGCATGATGCTTTCTGTGAAGAATTTCTTGATTATATAGGGCTTATATTGCTAAAAGGACTCCTTTACAGATACTGAATTTCTTATGAATAATTGCTAAAATGATTCCCTTTCCAATCCTGCAGCTCTTATGAACAATTTTAGTCAAATTTTGCAGATTAGAAAATCAAAATACAGGCAAATATGGACGTTCCTTTAACGGCATATATCAAACTAATTATAGAAGTGGGGATAGTACCTGAAGCTGTAGCTGAAAAACACTGTACTTTAAAAATTCTTAAAGTAGGTCTTTATGTGCCCACGTTTGGTAACTGTACCTGCCTCACAGGTTCAGACAAACCTGTATCTCATAGAATGTTTATTTTGTTCAAATTAGATTGTAGGATTTTGAAAGCAGAAACTAGATTTCTGTTTTTCTTAAATGGGATCTAAAAATGTAATCCTGCTCGTGTATTGAATTGCCAGATGCTATCACATTACACGGAGTATTATTTTAATGCTGAACATTGAATTGAATACTCCATGCACTTTTCAATATTCCATGCTCATGGCACACAAGTCCACCTTAATGAGAGAAGGGAAAAGTGGGCAGTGTTGGCCTACAAATTATTTTACCTTCTGTAGAATTCTTGTGTACTATAGCTTAAGAGGCAGGAGGACCTCAGTGTCACACAGAAGGTAGTGACAGGGTTGTCACTACCTCTCTATCTCTTTAATATGACTGCAAACCAACATATTAAAAGATGCTTAAAGATACAAATTCAAGATAATTTAGCCTTGTGTGTGTTGTCTAAAAACTCCCTTAGTTTATAAGACTTACTTAGGACTGCCTTTGTTTTCTTCTCCCTTCAAGAACAGCAATAAAAACCACTTACAAAATAAAAGCCAGAAGACAAGGACAAGTGTAGTTCTGTGATCATGTAACTAGTATAAATCTTCAGAGAACTACAATAGCTAAAAGGGACTGGGTTTTGTCCCTCGCTGATACAGAGCCTTTCTATTTTAGTTTCTTTTTTTGAAACTAAAATAGTTGAAATTATGTTTTTAAAATAAAGTGTGGAAAAAGAACTCAAAGTCTTTGACACGCTATAACAGTAGATAAAAATACCACTAATTACTTTTGTCTGGCTGTCAAGATTCGTTCAATGAGTAAAATAGTGAAATAGGGGTCCAACTGTTCTCCCCTTGTGTAGCCAATTTGAAAATGTCTTTGCTTTTGTTTTAAACTAGATTTGCAGTATTAGTAAGGGTATACAATATAAAATCATGATCTTCTCACAGTTGACAGTGCAATGAAAAAGAGTATCCTTACCCTGCAGAGTCTCCATGAATACATCAAACAGTTGCAGGGGAGGGAAGAAAAGTATAGCAATGAAACAATTATTAATTAATGTATTTTGAGATATTTTGCTGATTTTTGGCTTTTCAGACACGTTGAGTCCTACTGTTCAGCAAAGATGTGCTTCAGATTTTCTTTGGATAAACCGTTGCTGTTTTGCAGTCCTCAGACCAGCCAGAAAAGCAAATTCCAAAATGTCACATTTATTTCTTAAGATAGACTATTAGAATATTCCCAGATAAGTCTGATGTAACTAATTTTAATTGCTGATGTTGTCTTAACCCATGGTAACCGCAACATGTAGCATTGAAATATCCTTGCTTTCCAGAGCATGAGGACTCAAAGTAGTCAGATGTGCTTTGGCTTGTACTTGCATGTGTCTTTGTCATGGTGTCCATTTATGTTAGCACAGTCAGTGTTGCATTATATATAGTCTTTGACTAAGTCTGAGGTTTTATGGGGTTTTGTAGCAAGAAAACTTTTTTTGTTCTTTTGAGTAATTTCATTAGAAAAAACCAAACCAACCAACCAACCAAAAACTAAACCACAAACCACACTTCATTAAAAATTCAACCTTTGCTTCTAGTAGATTGTAAATTAAGAACTTTACTGCTGCAAATTCATACTGGAGGAACTACAAGTCATACTCTGTGAGCTGTTGAAGTGTTAAAAGCAGGAAACTTTACACAGCTTGTAGTTTTTAACCACAAGATCGAGGAACTCTTCTGTTTATTAAGTAAATTGTTGAAATACAGAAAACCAGTTCTAGAATAATTAGTATCAGTTTGTTTTTCTGGGATTTTTGTAGTTACTGTCTGCGATGACTGCTTTTGAAGACAGCGTTAAAATGCATCCGAGTAAATATCCGAGTAAAATCTGATTGTTTCTTGGCCAACTCTGGCACTCCTGTTCTGTTCTCTGTAAAGATGTATAGTTAATTGTTGCAAAGGCTGTCTCTAATAAACTACGTTCAGTGTTGATTTGCAGTTGTTCTATCAACAAAAGAGGAATTTGAATAATGCTTTTTATGTTAAATGTGCCTCACACAGCAGGATTCTAGACTTTGTACACAACATGCAGGTGTAAACTGCACACTTGTTCTGCAGTGTCACTCCCTTGAGAATCCAGCTCAACTGTTTGAAGGTAGTTTCTTTTGATGAGGGCATTTGTGCTCAGTCTAATTCTTGCACAGAGCCAGTTTACAAATTCTGGCTTAGTTTTTAATTCTGATTTTGGTTTGGGTTCTTTTTTTTTTTTTTTTTTTTGGTTTTTTTTGAGAAGAAGAGAGATTTGAAGTAGGATTTGTGTTTTTAGAACAAGACATTCTGATCATGAGCTGATCCAAAAGTACCATCACTGCTGCCAGCAAGATAATCTCTGAGGATGGATTTTTCTTTTATTTTGTTATTTTTAGCAGGTAGCCCAATTGGTCTTTGTACAAGTGCATATAGGTAGCAGATATTTTTATTCCTTGGAGGTAGAAGATACTCCATATAGTTTCTTGTTTGGTTGTTGGTTTTTTTTTTTCTTTGATTCTTTAGGAGTTACAAGATATTGGTGGACAGAGCATAAATAATTCTCCTCTTTTATAACTCATAATACCTAATTATGTTATTCATAGTTTGAGAGCTCCTTTACATTCCACTGATTCTCAGCTTTATTCCTGTGGAACCTGAGGCAGTACACATAAATCTCATGTCTTTCTACCTGTCAGGCCACATTCCAGAAACTAGAGAAGAAAATCCAATCAATATACAGGGTGAAAAAAGAAAGAAGAAAAAAACAAAGCTCCGATTTCAGAGCCCAGTCAGCTAACCATTGTTAAACTTCTGAAGGGAAATATTTTATGGTTATTCTTTATTTATCACTATCCTTGTTAAACTTTTTAAATTGTTCTTTTATTTGGATTTACAGGTAGGAGTGAGTTAGCAAGGATCTTGGAAACATATAAATTGACCTTGTAGGAATGGAGAATGGTCAGTGGGTTATGAAAGTCATGACTCCTTACTGCTTGTGGTTTATCCTTTTTCTTTACAAGTCCTAATTTTGTTTTTTTCCTTGAAAAGATGTTGTTCACTTTATGAACCCTTAATAAAATTAGTTTAGATAAGAACAATCAGAGATGGTAGAAACAGTTTCACCATCTATTTGGAGCATCTTGTATAAAATTTGGGGTCTGATGTAGACAAGATTGTATCCAACTAAGGTGTTGTTTTTAATCTTCCTGCATATATGGGAATGAAGAGGCAAAAATGTAATCATATTTGTGTTTAAATATTTATGTATTCTGAAAATAGTTCAGTCTTCTTTTGAAATAAATATATTCAAATATCCTATGTTTAAGGTAAGACATTTTAAAATGTAAGTTTTATCATCTTTTGTAGTTAATCTCATACCATTTTGGACATAGTACATTAGATAGTGTTTACTTGGTACGCTAGCATTTGTGAATATGTTCAAAGCTGCTTTGCTGTGGGACAGTCTGTCTTGGGCAGAATTTATTTGCTTTTATTTTTTTTTCATGAGGCATTAAAAGTGCCTTACTAACACAGAATGCACATGAAAATGAGGAAATTTTAAATGTATATAGTGTTACAATACGGTGTGAGTAACTTTCATGTATTTGTGTTTATTTCCACCAAGGATTTTGTGACTACAATTACTCGATTACTTGAAAGTCCTTCAACTTTTATTCGAGCAAAAGCCTTTCTGGTGCTGCTACAAGTTTTGATCAATAACAGGGAGATGTTGCTACTCAGTTGTCAAACAAGGTAAGGTGATAAAGGAAGATAATTAGAGATATAATATTTAAAGTTGTACCTGAAATACTTTAAAATGTGTGGTATTTTTGAGGCAGTGTTTTAGAAGTGAACTGTTTCCTGTGTGATATGAATCCTTTCATTCATGAGAATATAAAGAAAAGAGTGTTCTCTTTTGTCTGGGGTCATCAGGTGACACTAACAAGTGGAAACCACTGTGTTACAGGAACAGTCTGTTTTTTAAAGGAACTTGTGGTCTCAGTGAACATTAGCAAGGACCAGATTTTGCTTTAAGTACGGCAAAACAAATACAGCAATAGCGAGTTCTTATGGTGGGAAAAGCAAAATAAAAGGTTCTGTCATGTACCTTCCTCATCTTGGAGTCTAGTATAATACATAGTCTTTTCAGCATAGGCACATTCAAGGTAAAATAATATTTCTTGGTTCAATGTGTTGTGGGAGTGATTTATATAATGACCAGTAAATTCCTGGGACTTTTACATGAAATATTTAATTTTTCTGGTTTTTACAATCTTTTCCAAGAAATTACTCACAGTGGACTTGTTTTTTTTAAATTTTGTGTCTTCTGATGGTGCAAAAACATTCCTGTATTAGAGAGGAACAAATTAGACTGTGTTAGAATATGAATTGTCACCATGTTTTGAGGTGATTGGAGAGATAAGATGAAAGAAATTTTAGTTGGGATCTATATCTTCAACTGTTCAGTGTGAAGAACAGCAAAATGAAGTGTTAACGTAATTTTTACAATATTGAAATAAAGCAGGTTTGGAACCAAAATAAAAAAGGACAAGGGATGTGGGTAGCTGTAAATCTAGCTACATTTACAGCAAATAAACCTTTGTAACTTATATTGATGTTTGAGAAGAATTAGGATGTGTGCGTTGGAGCTAGAGGGCTGGATTGGAAGGAACCAGTGACTTATAACTTGAAGCCATTGTGAGAGGACACCTAGTGGGTTCTATCATTATATATTCCTCCACTCACATACAAACCTGTAGGTATCCCAATATTTTTAGAATCACAGAGAATAAGTACCAAATCCAAGTTTCTTTTTTGTGTGTATCTTTTTCTACTTCCAGAAATGTTTTATCAGATTATGTGCTCTGGTTAGTGTAAAACGTCTCTAATGATTTGTAAGTAACATTTTGAATGGTTACATTTTTAATAACTCTTGCTATTCATATACTTATATAGCACATAGTACTCTTGTTGTGTATTTGGAGAAATGTCTGACAGAAATCCTGCATGGACAGTTACTCTTTGTTTATTTATACCTAAGATATTATGTGAAAGAGAAGAAATGTAATAATTTTTATCATCAATTTGCTTTATTTATAATGCTTTCTGATGGGCATCCTTTCTGAAGACAATGTGTTGTGAATTTGGGGTGTGATTTTTGGCTTTATTCTGCTGTTTTATTGTGGTGCTCTGGACATAGCTGATTAGGGACCAATACATACTGTAGCACATTAGGTAAAACAATAGGAAAGCCTTATAGCAGTTTAGTGAATTGACAAACTGGTTTTCTTGATTATCTTCATAATTGTTAGTGACCAGTATCTCTCTTGATGGAATAGATCATCTAACCTAAAATCTTTATCTTATATCCAGAAAGTAAGCTTGTTACAGAGAGAAGAAAGGACCTATTAAGTGTGGAGACAGCTACTTTCATAATATCATGAACTCTGGAAGAATCTTATTAAACCCAGTAGAGATACTGGATACTCATTGACTTACACTGTTAAATTTCTGTTGGAGTATTTTAGTTAAATGTCTCCAGTTCTGTGACAGAAAAATTACTTCAAAATTAAGACTCATCAATTCAAAATTGCTAGTACAGTAAGCAATAATCTATTTGATATACTCAGGTTCTCTTTATGAAGGTGTTTGATTTGATAAATATAAAGAGTATGTAGTAAAATGTGCAACTACTCCGACTATTTAATGGTTTGTCTTTGGCAGTTGCAGCTAATGTTCATAACAGGATTTATATTGCCTTAGATGGTAAAATCTGTTTATGATAACGATAATCAATATAAGGCAGTTTTTCTGTGTACATCACTTAAAGGATGATGCAGATGATAAAACACTAATAACTGTGTCATGGCAACACTGCATATAACTACAGCTTTGAGTTAAATGTTGTTCAGTTTGGCATTGAAAAAGGCTTTTGTTTAGTTTAGTAAATGTGCTGGGTTTGAATGGGATGGTGTTAATTTTCTTCATAATAACTACTAGGAGGCTGTGTTTTGGATCTGTGCTGAAAACAGCCCCCTCCTTATTATGGGGACTGCCCCAGGGCCAGCACCCCAAAGCTCTGGAGAGCTGTTCTTCCTAGAAGGCAACAAAGCTGGGGCAGGGTCTGGAGCACAAGTCTAATGAGGAGGAGCTGAGGGAACTGAGGTTGTTTAGCCTGGAGGAAAGGAGGCTCAGGGGAGACCTTACTGCTCTCTGCAACTACCTGAAAGGAGATTGTAGCAAGGGGGATATCTCTCTTTTTTCAAGTAATGAGCCATAGGACAAGAAGAAATGGTCTTAAGTTGTGCATTAATTTCTTCACTGACAATTCAGACAATAAAATCCTGTTCCCACTGGTAAACTTTGTGATATGTGTCCTTGCAAGTGGTTTTGAAGCTGAAAAAGCTGTGGCATGTGAGGAAAATAGCATTCTCGTCATTATTCCACTCACTGGGAGGGAAGGGCAAGGAAAGGAGGAGGGAGAGTGAAAGGAAGCAAAAGGGAAGGGGGAGTAGGGGAAGAGGAAGTGTAAAGGCAAGCTTATTTTATCCGTGCTGGTGTTATCAAGATGTTATTCCTTGTGTTTTTCTTCTAGTTTTTGCACAGGTATCAGGAAATAGAAGGCAGCAGAAGTAGGCACTGGCTAAACCCCCTTTTCATTGCCAGCAATAAAGATGCCTCTGGGCTGGGAACATGACAAGTACCCCATGTTACAAGTCTTGATTCCTTGAATACAATTTTAAGACTACTTACCTGTGTAACCCCCAATTCT
Source organism: Lepidothrix coronata (assembly GCF_001604755.1). Taxonomy (NCBI): domain Eukaryota; kingdom Metazoa; phylum Chordata; class Aves; order Passeriformes; family Pipridae; genus Lepidothrix; species Lepidothrix coronata. The sequence goes on along the minus strand of NW_016690486.1, from coordinate 543,029 downwards.
CAAAATCTATCTTAGCATATTTTAAAATTATTAAATTAGTTGTTGTGCAGGTATGTAATTCAAGACCTTGACAATGAATGTCACCAATGAAAATTTCTCTAGGACTTCCCGAAGTACTTTGAGAATTTGAGATCTGTGGATAAAAGCATTTATATGTAATAATAAATGCAATTTTCAAGTGAATTTTTTGTTACACAACATTGGTACAATTCACCTGTTATTCTTTTTTCTGTCTGTTCCATGGTAGTCTATTACATACCTTTTATTCTTCCACATTTGATACAGCTAGTGAAGATATGAGACCTTTTAGGCTGAAGTAGCACTTACACTATGCAAATAAAGTTTGCTTACACTATGCAAATTAATTTCTTTTGCTAATTGCACTGAGTTTTCTAGTCTCCTTCTTTTTTCTTTAGTTTCCAAAAGCCGAGCTACCTGTTCTTGAGGGGAGGGATACAATTTGAAGTTTTGTTGAAACTTTTAATTTCACCCTTTTCTGAATTAGTAGTAATTTCCAAATAGCCTCTCTGAATTGTTCTTTTTTTATCTAAATGGTTTCAGAGAATTTCCTAGGTGAAAAGAGACCGACCGTGAAAAGAGACTGACCTGGAGATTGAAATTCCTCCCAAAAGAATTTATTTAAACCTGTTGTTTTTTACTGTCTGCAGAGATGGAAACTTGTGGAAGGATAGGATAGTATTTCTGACAGACTTTCACAGTCTGCAAAAACCTGACTATGCACAACAGCATAATTTCTGAACAAAATCTTTCTCTGTTACCTGTCCCCACCTCCCATATTTTTTTAAATTTTCAAATCTTATATGGTCTCAATGGAAAAGCTTTGTGTGGAAACCTACAATCTCACATCTAGCAGAGCCTATTGCCTTATACATCTAAGACTAATCTAGAAAAATAGTGAGGAAAAGAACAGAAAAGCTTGGTGCTCAATCAAATGGGAAAATCAAAAAACTCAGCAAACTCGTATAAAATTAAAAAGAAAAAACAAAGGAAGAAATGGGGATTGACCCTCTTATTAGCACGATCTGCCATCCACTGTTACATCTCTGTAAAATACGCAATACAGCTATATTAAATATCCTTTAAATATCTTCATCCTTTTCTGTTGCCAAAGGTTGACTAACAACAATAATAAATAATAATAATAAAAGTAACAGCTAGTCCTTGAATTCATGCGGTAAATGGACTGTATGTGTCCTCAAAGCATGCACAACCTTCTTTAGTTGCTTGAAGATCCGTCATTCTCTGTGAACTTAGTGGGCTGAAGGGAGAAGCAGGGAGAAGGCTGCTAGTGAGAGACCTCCCGGTTTTAGGTTCAGTCAGCTGTTGGCTGCATGCATTCTTTCCTCCCTGCTGAGATGCTGGTAAAGCTGTAGCTGAACGTTATTGATATCTAAAGCTGATTTTAAGGATGTTGAGGGTAAATGTCAAATGTAAAAATGATAGAAGGGAAAAAAGTTCTTAAAGAGTCCTTTGACAGAGTCTAACCTTCTGATCCAGGTCAAGGTTTATTATGCTTGAGAAATATTTTTTAACAATTATTGCAAATTGGTGGGTATTCCATGACCTTCTTTTGACAGCTGTACTAATTGTGTGCTATTCCTAACTCTCAAAAATTCTAGTTCTTTTCTTATTGAAATTTAGATTCTGTAGGTTAAACATAGAAAACAGTGCAGTTTCTTTCTCTTTACAGTGACTTCTCTATATTTCTAGGCCATGTCTTATCACATCTCTGCTCAATCTACTGAGTGACTAAATCTTGTTTCTTCATGTTGGTCATCTTTTTAAGTGAACAGTTCTTACTCCTTAAGTAGTAGACCTCATTCTCCTTCCTATCATTCAGGATTGTTAACTCTGAAATTCTCCACTTTTTGCTTCATTCTTCGCATTCTTTTGAAAAAAACTTGGGTTGTTTTCCTTTTTTAGTGTAAAAGCTTACTGATGGCCTATCTTGCAGTACAGATACTTGAAGAATTTTTTTCCAAAATCAAACCTTTGCTTCTTCATAGACAGTGGTTTATTCCTCATCATATTTAACTTATTTATACTAATACCTACATGTTTTTATGTGTTGTTGAGTGCAAGACAAACATGCATTAAATTAATTGAATAAACATTTTTCTATTGGCCTAGTTTTGCTCATTAGAGAGAATACTGAGATTCTTCAGGGAATAAAAGTAACTGATGAATTGTTCTACATAAGACTGAGGAATTTGTTGAAGGAAAATGGAGACCCTAATGCTTTCTAGCCTATACAATATTTGTCTTCACAATTGTCTCGAGAGAATGTTTAGTTAAACAGGACTATCAGGGGAAAAAATAGCTGTGCATATTTTTAGAAAACGCTTCTATGAAAGACAATTTCGAGATGGGAAGGACAACACAAAGGAGAGAACTCATGAGTTTATGTAAACTTTTTATCTTTACACTCTTGGAATAAATGAACCTACTTTTTATGCTTCCCAAGTGTGATTAACTAATAAAACATGCTTTTGTAAAAAAAGAACCTCCTCCTCCTCCCAAGCAATAAAACCACTCATGTTGAAATCTATTTGGCCCATTTCAAGTAAAACTTAAACAAATCTAAATGTATTTTCATATATGGAATCAGATAATTGCTAAATCATGGAAGTGCTTTCTTAAAGAAAAAAATCCATACAAACTCTGATATTTTGCCCTTTTCGAAGTTAAACATTTTTTTGAGTAAAAATTAATTTGTTGTCTGGAAAGGCTTGAAGGATTTTACCATTTTAATTTAAAACATTCAAATTTTTATATTAAAAAATTTAAAGCTTTTGAAAGGAAAATTCTATTTGAAGTGCGACGTCAGATTTTTAGGTAGTTCTTTTCTAACAGACAGGTCAAAATTCCTTATAATTTAATGCAATTTCCAGAGATTACAAGAAAAATAAAAGATGTCCTTGTGGTCTCTGAGAAGTGCAGCTGAATTGTGTTGCTTCTGGGCTATTACAGAGGTGAAAAGTAGTTACTGAATGGGTCTTTTGACTTCTCTATGTCTCTGTAGACCAGGTTAGGAAGGGTAAGACTGTAGTTTTCAATAACAGTCATGTGAGACATAATTCTGCAAAATGCATTCCTAAGTAGTTTTTATTTCATTGAGTAAATCAGCTTTTTGATGGAAAGACATATTCCCTAGAATAAAATTTTGTGTTTGTGAGTCCTGCAGTATTGTTATGTACACTTGAGGTAGTATAGAAAGAAGTTATTTTCATAGTTCTATAAAAGAACATTGATTATAAGAAATGTATTTAAAAAGATAGTACTGAAGTACATTCTTAAAATCCAGATCATGGATTTCACTCACCAGTGATTGATAGTTCTTTGCACAGGACCCGGAGGGAGTTCGAATGTGAAACAAAGATGTCAATATTATGCCCCTAAAGGGAAGTCTGGCCCTTCTGTCTATTCACATAAGCATTGTAAAATTTTGCCTGAAGCATTCCGTTACACATGTATTAGTAAAGCAATCTCTTGTAAGTTAGCCACTGTCTAATAAATCAGTTACCATTTCACTGTGAGAAATGTCACTCTGCAGAACAGCATAGCCACACAGCACTTGCCAGTTCGAATGTGAGCACTGAGCTTGTCTTTAGAAATCTTGAACACCAGATTTCTAGAAAAAGGATGTAAGGCTAGTTTGGACTTTTATCTCTTTCAATATGACTGTTCCAACTAGTGCTAACATTTTAATGGGCTGTAGTATGATTTATGTAGTATGATTTTTCTGGATTGAAAGATTGATCTCGTTACATTGACTTGAATTAGTCTTGCTTTTGGAACTCCTACGAGTTGAAAATGAATGCCATTAGTCTTTTGCTCATATTGCTGTTACCGTGGAATTTAGGTGCTGAAAAAATCTCCAGAGCAGTTAATTAGGGGTGAGATAAGAAAGGGTTTATTTGCCAAGGCTAAGATGTTACAAGACGCGCGCAGGCCATGCCTGAGATGTTACATTTTATAATACCCTCCATCCAATCCCAGATGTGTCCACCCTGTGACCTTTACTGTGGACCGCCCCGGGTCCAACCCCTTAAAAAGAGTCTGGGGTGCATTTCAGGACCCCCTATTCATCCCACCTTCCTCTTTCTCAGAGCACAAAGGGTACATAGTTACCCAATTCTTGACCGTATTCTGTGGTTTAGGCCCTGATATGCTGTTCTGCCAACAATCTAGGCCTTGCCTTGACAAGAGACTAAACATCTTTGCTGTGTTCAGGAGTAGGATTGATATAGGGAGTATAGAATGGGGTAAGAGGGTTAAGGAATGTGTAAACAAGAGTGCTAGAGAAAGGGAAAGGGACAAGGGACAAAAGGAGGGAGGCTGCTGCTTTTAAAACCTACTTATAAAACTTATAAGGCTTACCAATATTAGAAAAATAAAAAACCATTAGGGGCTTAAGGCATCATTGCACACGTTGGTTGTGTATTTCAAAAGTAGATTGTAATCAGTCTTTAAGTTTGCAGAGAGATTCACTCCTTATATTAGCATCACATATTAATTTAAACTAGTAGAGTTGCGCTTACTTAAAGTAGCTTAAGAGTTTCTTCCCTGTGTTCCTTGACTGAGTAATTTGTAGTATTCTTAAAGTTTATCTATATTAAAAGAAAAGTCTAAAATTTAAAAAAATACAGAGCCAAAACTAATGTATCATCCTGATTGTAACCACAGATACTAAAAATGTCTGATTCAGTAGTATTTTTGAGATAGAGTTATTTTTTTGTTATGAGAGGTAATGTTTTGCACTTGTTTAAATGCAGGCTCGTGATTTATATTGAAAGAGACAGCAGGAAGACCACATCAGGAAAAGAGCAGCAAGGTGGCAGTGAATATCTGTCAAAATGCCTGGATCTTCTCATCTATCACATTGTGCGGGAGCTGCCAGGAATTCTAGGTAAATTCAGTTGATAAACTGAACAAACCTTACCTTTGCTTACTCCCTCAAGAACCAAATATCTCCTTACATATACAGGTGGAAAGACTGAATTGTCTGATTACATAAAGTTTGCATTCTATCAGCTTCCTGAAGTTTTGTAGTTGTGTCACGATCACATATTTTGTACTGGAATGCATGATTTCCTATATTAATGTTTTGTACTTGTGAAATAGTAAGTTTACCCTGTCAGTTCAGTCAGAAGTTTTATCAGTGTTCTAAAGGTATTCCAAACATTGTAAAACTTAAGAGCAAATTTACCCCACAAAACAGAGAGCTAAGAGAGATGCAATAGGGCATATCTCTGAGTACGTGGTAATCACTTACCCTGAAACTTATGTGTTGAGTATTTGCTCCAGGCAATTTTCGTGGAAAGTTTCAACCTAGATACTTCAGTTGTTTTAGATATCTGAGACTGATTTGCTCATGCATAAGAGCATTTTTTTCATAAAATTATTTTCTGATGAGATGATACCTGATGTATTTTTCATCTTTTCTACATTATCGCTAGGATATTGAAAATGAAGTGGTAGCACTGCAAAGGTTAGCAAACTAAATGTCATGCTGCTATTTTAAAAGAAACTTTACTTCCTATGCTAATGCAAATTTTTGCCTTACTGCAAACATCTGATCCCTTTTTTCTAACTAAATATCAGGTTTGCATATTGGCTATATTTCAGGATGGAAGTCTCAGACTAAATGTTTGAGGCAGCAGTTTACCTCGTACTGTTTATATGTGCTTTATGCAACTAATATAGCAGGCCCTGACATTTCCTCAGAATCTGAAAGTTGAATACATCAAATATATAGTTATTATTATAATACATAATATATCAATTGCTTAGACGTGTTTACTACTGATTTACAATTTCAATGCATTGTTGACAACTGATATCAAGCATAATTTTTACACTTTGTTTTCCTTTCTTTTCCAAACTAGATCTGTGTGTTGATTGTTTTCCTTAATCTTAAGTTATGTATCCATATTTATCCACATTTGTCAGTAGGCTTTTTATTGCTGTGAATATGATGAGAGAACATGTTCTGCTTGAGGTGGCATGGGCTCCTAAGAAAAATAATCAGATTTGAAAACTGGAACAGTTAAAAGCAGTTTAACTGTTGATTTAAAATTAATCCTAGCTGGCTTTTTTAATATGCATTTATGTAAGCTCCTTACTGATCCCATCTTCTTCCACCAGATGTAGCTATAAACCAAATAGATTAACAAGTTGTAGAAATTGGCCTTAAAGATACATTTAAACAAATGAAATAAATTGTTAATCTTGTGGATAATTTTAAAAGTTTCCAGTTGTTATAAATAAGCAATTAATTTTATTTTTGCATTTATAACATTTAACCTATTTCTAGGAAGTAGATATAAATTGCTTAGATCACGCTAAAAGTGAAAGTAGCCATATCTATCAATTTATCAACTGCAGAATTACCTAATGTGATGATTATATAGTCCCTACAATATAGAAAGTAGATTGTTCAGTAAGCTGTTACTAACCACAGAGAGTTCTTGTTGAATTACGATATTGTGTGTAATTTAAAACAAAAATGTATCGATGAAAAAATAGTGTTTTGGTTTATGTATTGGGAGAGTTTTAAGCAACGCTTTTCCTTCAGCAGCGAATGAGTCAAGTCTTTAAGGCCTACTTTAAGTCTTTTACAGCCTACTTTAGTTCCAGGCTCTGTCATTTCTGCTTATATTGAAAACTGAACTCCATGGGAGCAGAAGAAAGGCATTGGTATTATTCAACATGATTAAACTCTGACTTATTCTGAAAGGAAGGGCCTTTTCTGGCCTGAAAATCATATAAAATACTGAATACCATCCTTTATCTGTTTAATGTCTTGTGATTTCCCATTTACAGCTTTGAACAGCTCCCTTTTAAGGGAAAAATACAGTAAGTGTTCTTTCAAGACAGCATTTGGCTTTTAATATTTTCAGGTTATAGAGACAGAGTTTTCCTTCTCTTTCCTTGCATATGAGCTTTGACTATTCTCATGCTGCTTCTGTTCTTTACCCCATGCAGAAAAGATCTTGCTTTTCTTAGATAATAGGTAATGTAATACAAATTTAGCATAATGTTCCTTGGTTTTTATATGTCTCTTCTGAAACCTGAAGCATAATTTTCAATATTGCAATTAAAGTTTTGTTCACTTATTATTGTATCTGAGGTTTGTCATGGAGGCAACTAAGTTCTCTCATTGAATTGGTGCTACCTCTTTTATGAGAATTCCTATAGCTTTAGCGCACTTGCATCGTGGTTAAATTTGTGCATGAGAATATGTGTGTGCATGGCTGGTGAAGGGATTTTTTTTGAGCAGGGGGAAAGGATGTTTTTTTTCTTTTTTCCAGTTGAACTATGCTACAGGGAAAACATACTGCTTCAGCATATGTCACCCACTAATCATGGTTCGTTCAGTTCTTAGTTAGCTGAAAGTCACAAGAATTTTGCTTTTTATTTCACTGGAAGTAGAATTGCACCCATAAAATTTCGATACTATAATTCCATGCATATGTAGTCACCAAAAGCCAGTTTAAGTCCACTCTGCCAAGAGGGGTAATTTCACCTTTACTTCACCACCCACCTCATATTTCTGTCCTCAAGGTTTTACCAGAGGTCACCTTTGCGTGCCTGTCCCTGTAGGCAGAGTAGGAAATGGACCTGGTTGAACACTGAGCAAGGGAAGAGAAATGCTGGATCAGCCTGATTTATCATACAGTCACATGAACACTACTTGCAGCAGGAGGGAGAAGACAGGAGTGAACAGAGGCTACTGAAACAGAGATCTTTTATATGTCATTTGCTGTTGTTTAGTGAAGCACTTATGTTGAATCAGCCTGAAATGTTGTTTTCTGTAGGTGACATTCTCACTGCCCTAACTAATGTCTCGGGACGTAAACACCCATCAACGGTTCAGGCCAAACAACTGAAGATGTGCCTTCCTATGATGCCTGTCGTGCTTCACCTTGTGACATCCCAGGTAGTTTCCCCCCCTCAAAATTTGTTAAACAAAGGACAAACTTATATTTTCTCAAAATCTAATTTCTACTGATTGTGATCAGAATGAATAAAATAAAACTGTTGTTAATGTGTAGGTATGTTGATGAGTATTCCAGCTAAGAAACAGCATTAAAGACATCTGACTTTTGTGCATCGTAAAACATCTCTAGTGATAGCAGCAAGTACATATTTTGTCCTCTTTTTTCTTTAATATGTGAAATAGTTGGTTTACTTTTTCTGGTCATAAGATACGCATTTAACAGGTTTTTTTTCCAATTTTGGCTAAATTCAAATAGGTATTTCGTCCCCAGATAATCACAAAGGAGTTTCTTTTCAACTATGGCACCTTACTTGTGAGTATAACCATCTAAGTTAAATGTTTTTTACAATACCTATGCATAAAATTTTGGGAATTGCTTTAATGTAATAAAATTACATTAAATTTCAAAGTTGGAGAGAGGACTTTTTTCTGAACATATGTTTTAAGCTTTGATTATATACAAAACTTTATTTATAATCAGAAAATACTTTTTGGGTCAAAGGGAAACTCTGCACATATTTGATAAACTGAGAATTTCTTGTGTGATTTATTTTAGAGTATAAAAGTTTAGCTCTAAATTACATAGAATATTCTCTCTAGAATTTCATGCCAGTATTTTTTGAGCAGAAATGAAAGAGAAATTTTATAATCTAATCTATATTTAAGGTTTTGTTTCCTTTTGTCACTTTTTTCTTCTTGCCAGTACTTTTACACTGTATTTAGTTGATGAAAAGCTATGGAGCTAAGATATTTGTCTCATGTTTACATCTGTAACCTATTTATGACATTAGCTATAAAAAAATAATTTTTTAACAGTGCCATAGGATAGTATAGCAGAAATGAAGTAGTATAGTTCTAATGTAATTTCATATGAAAACAGTTGTTTTTGCTAAATGATGATAAAAGAATATTCTAAAATTGTGTTTTCAGAGTTAAGCAAATACTTTTAAGTGCATGAGTTCATAAATGACAACTAGGGATTTACCTCCACAAAAGCATGAAGAAATGCTTTACTACAAACAATTAGATTCAAGTTATATGTTCAGATTCCCTTCTCTTTCTCCTTTGAGTCTTGATTCCAAGAAAATGTGAGTTTAATTTAGCTCTACTAAAATATTTGTATAAAAATTATCATTAAAATGGTGGAAAAAAATTTAAACTGTAGATCTTGAATTACAAAACCCTTTATCCCTTTGAAGCGTTTGTAACTAAGTATTAAACTTATTAATAGTTTTCAATCAACCTTCTTGAAGGTGAAATTCTTCTGTCAACAATTTAGGTACAACAGACCAGTTATAATGTAAGTTTTCTTTTGATGTTACTCCAGCTTGTTTGAAGTATTGACTGAGGAAGTCAGGCTAGTTGTACTAGCACTGCTTTCCTTTCAAATCAAGGAGCAGCAGATTACTCAATATTTCCTGCATCTTGTTCTGTCTCCATTGAAAAAGGCAATTCAGGACCTTACATACACTAGTTTAATTTATGCATGAAAAAGGGGAGGAAAGTAGTATATCTGAAAAATTAATATCACATTTTAATCCATTTTATGTAACTGTGTAACTGTGTTATTATATGACTAATATAATTCCATCTGAGAGAGTAACTATCCATTCTGTCAGGCAACTCTGGAATTTTGTGTTTAGCAACATTCCCACTGACATCTATAAAGGGACATTCAATCATCAGCTTGTACTTTTTCAAAGTACTGTGCTATAACCGAGGCCTCTAAGACTTTAGCAAGTCAGTCTTTCAGTTTTTGTTTGTTTCGTTCTTTTTTTTTTCCTGATCTATTCAAAAATCTTACTCTTAACAATAAGAAATTATGAGGAGCAGAAAAATGTTTGGTATCTGGAAGGAAAAGTTATTTTCCTGCAATGGTTGTTCATGGAGAATTTTTTTCCTTGCTGCTTTGAAGTTACTTCTATCATCACTGTAATTTTCAGTAGCGTTGAGCAAAGAGATTGAGAGGGAGTCAGGACAGTCCTTTCATGTTTTCTGCTGTGAATATAAATACATGGAGGACACACTGTGCCCCAAAGGCACAGCTAATGGCAGGCTCCAACTGGTCAGAATCACCTGTAGTGAAACACACATACACCATTTCTCTCTGTTGCTTAAGAAACCCCAGATAGTTGCATTTTTCTTAAATTAGTGCATCTCTTTCTTGTGTTTCTAATACAAAGTTAAGGAAATAAACATTAGTAGCCAGAACAAATTTTGCACCAACTACTTTGATTTTTACAAATTAGTTTTGAGACTATGGTGGTGTGAAACTGTCTTAAAATGAGCAAACAAAATAATTTGCCCTCTTCCAAAACTACTTAATTAGATAATACCTAGTAATTTTTTTTCAAATGATCAGGAAGATAACTTTTTTCTTATAGAAGCAGTTGTTTTTTATAACTGCCTCTGAGATGCTTTTAAGCAATGAAATATATAATGAGTTTCTAACTCTATTTTTAATTAGAGAAGAATCCTTCAGATGTTTCTTACATACTGTGAAAAAAGATAACCCGTGTAGATACTTCTGCCAATTTAATATGAAATAACAAAATTTTAAATGGTAGTGAAATATAAAACAAGTACCATTTTCTTAAATGCTGTATTAGTTAAAAAGAGCGTTCTACAAATTCTGCTGAGAATTTTTCTTCCTTAGCAAATGTTAATAACATGGCTTTTGCATCCCCATGAAATAAACAGCTATGCATAGAAATGAAAGCAAAATAATAGTGAGTCTAATTGTAAAATATTTACTTAACCCAGATTATTAATATTGTCTTGCCCTGTTCCTTAAAGTGGGGACTAATTTAGGTGATTATTTTATAGAAAGTTGTATGCATTTTTTACATGTTCTTCTGTGTGTAACTGTATCTATAATGTGTGTAGTATGCATGGAGATCAAAAAGATGGTACAAATAACAGAAAATTGCATTTTCTGAGGGGTCTTTGGTCATTTTAGTGAGTTATTTTGACATAGCCATTTCCAGGGTAGTTCAAAGTCTTCTAAGAAATTACAGTTTTCTGTTAAAAATAAAGACATTTCATTACTGTCTATTTAGCTGGAAATGTTATAATTCCTGATATGAGTCAGATTAATAGTCCTTACTGTACTCCACATTTAAATGTCCAGCAGCATTACAGACTTGCAGAATTAGAACAGCTAGATCATTAGTACTTTCAGTCTTAATTAATTATTATGAAAGTATTTCTATAGGTGCATTAACATTTTGTATTTACACAGTTCCTTAAAGAATTTCCTGTTGTAATTGTTCAGTGATTATGCTTCCTAATTTTTGTTCCTTAAGTGTTTTAACATAAAATGCTGCTTCTTTTGTAGGAGTTCATCAGATCGATAGAATCAGGAGAAATAAACTTGGACAGAGCAATAGGTGAGGTAACCTATGATACTGCAGTACTTTAATATGCAGGTATTATAACGGTTGCATTTTATAAGGAAATATGATGGTTTTTACCATTAGGGCAAGCTGCATCAGAAGAATTGATTAAGACTACTTTCTTGACCTTTGAAGCAGTAACAGAGCATCCCAGCTTGTTGACAATCCATCACTTGACTGTAAGTGTGGCAACAATTTAAATAGTTGCGGGCTAGCAGGCCTAATTCCATTTATAAATAGAATATTTTGAAGATCTAGAAACTGTTTAAAACATGGCTTAAAATGTATTGTGATTCTATTTGACAGGAGAAATACTTATTGTTTATAGAGAGATTTTCAAAGAAGCAGCAAGGCATTCAGACTCAGTTTACTGTATTTAGTTGGGAAATTAGAGCAAGAATTAGAAGGACTTAAACTTTAAAAGTAGTGTTCTTGATTCTGTAAGTCTTTCTTCAGCTTCAAAGCAAGTGTATTGCTATATATTAGTGAAAATATCACTAGTATATTTGTCATTATGCTTTTAACATAGCTTGGAAAGACCACCTCAGGATTGATCCCATTCCATCATATTCTTCCTGATGAGATCAACAATTTCAGTTATGGTGTTGGGGTTTTTTTGTTGTTGTTGCTGTTTGCTTGCTTTTTTAAGTGTAACAGATTTCTTACTCAAAAACTGCATTACAATTACCAAACCCACATGCTATAAGCTTCTTACATCACTAAGGTTTGTTTTCTTTGAAGTTTTTGGTTAAAAGATTCTACTGTTAGCTAAGCTAGCTGAAGACAGAACAATTATGTCATGAAACAGTTGTCAGGAAATCAGGAGGTCTGAATGTTTGAATCAATGTTTGACAAATCATTGTAACCTATACCAATGCATTTTTGTGCCTAAATTCCCACCAAAAGTATAACCCACCATACTTACTGGGATGACTGTTTGATTCAAATTGAAATTTATGTGTTGTATTGGAATTAGATTAAAGGCACACTCAATATAGCACTTATATGAAGAAAGGCATTAGCAAATAAATAAGAATGACAGATCTTAGGGATTGTGCTAAATAAGAATGGGTGATCTTAGAAATTGAGTGTTTCTAGAAGTTGAATTCTATTTATGTGCACATATTTAGATTATAAAGTCTTAATAAGTGAAAATAGTAAAATTAATCCAAAATATAAATTTGAATTTAAATAAGTTTAATGGGATTTTTTTCATTATGCTCACAAAAGAGTGTATTCAAGAAAATGATCCTTATGCAAAAAAGCTAACCAATTAATAGTCAGAGGAAAACTAGTACAGAACTGAACAGTTCAATTTACTTTAAACTAATATGGCAAATAATGTCCTAGGAATGAAATGTTAAGTGTAGGTGAAGTATGAATGCCTACTGATATCTCCCTACATGCCTGTCAGCCTGCCTCTCACTATGTTATATCTGTATCATTCTAGAATCACCTCAATTTTAAAAAATAATTGCTTTACTTTTGTGGGTTATCAGTGTGTCTTATAGTGACAGAAATATGTACCGTTTTTTGTGGGAGTCCATCAACATTTACTGAGATAACAATAGCGTGTCAGCACATTAAATAAAATTCCCCTACCTGTTTAAGTTTTAATGGTCTGGGGGGTGGTTCCCTGGAATAGCACCAAGGAGATAGTTCCTCTTTACAACTCTTCTTCCCCTGCACCAATCCCCACGTTCAGTAGAATGTTTTAGTGAAGCCAGAGAGTGACTATCCCAGTCTCTGTTAGGTAACCCGTGACTGGCAGTAGATGAGTTTTGAAGTATCTAGATTTCTGGGGAACAGTTTACTTCATCTCACGTGTTGGAAGTTTTAGATGTTTATTTAAATCCATATGAGCATATCAGTTACATAGCTAGAGATAAAACTTCCTCCCTGACTTCCTCCTTGTCCAGTACTTCTGAGGCATACTACTTTTGTAGTTTCCCTGATTTACAATAGGTGTAGATTTACATCCTTGTCAATGAACAGCTTTTTTTTTTTTTGAAAATCTATTACTTCACTCACTCATTTTCATAAATAACAGTTCTTCGTAATTTAAAAGAGCCCTTCTGATACTCAGCAAATAATCATTTAGACTCAAATTAAAGTGGAGAAATCGCCTTGCATTTTCTATGTTAAATTCATGAAATTGTCCATTGTAATTAATAATCTCTAACCACATCTGCCACTAGTGGTGTGAACAGTAATTAGTTTAATACTATTTATGAAGTCTAGTGTGCTAATTATACTTGAATGTGCAGCATACATTACTTTAGAGGAAAGTGATACTTCATCTTCTATGATGCATACAGACTATTTTTGGAATTGTTGTTACTCAGGGGATATCTTCTAATTGCTTCTATGTGAGCATGACTGGAATCTATGAATATAAATGCCAGCATCCAGTAGAACTTAGTGCGTTTTTAAAATGTTGAAGCAAGACACGTTCAAGCTTCCAGATCAATATTTAAGTATAACAGTGGTCAATAGGAAACTCTTTTACTGGAGAGAAATTTGAATCCTAGGCTAAGATCAGAAGATTGGACGCTCATTTAGACAAAGTTGGTTGCAAAGACGATTTTGGGGAGTGGAGCTGAGGAAAGGCCAAAACCTTCTTGAGAGGATGCATTTTTTTCTACAATGACATTGCTTTAAAGTCTCTAACAAGAAATAAAATGCATTTTTAATGATGTTTAATTTAATAAAAAGTAAGGTTATATTGAGCAAGCAGAAACAGAAAGTTTTTCAGGTGAGTTCTGGTTTTAGTTTAGCTGCAATGGAAATCGTATAATTTAGCAGGAATTTAGGAGCAACATCTGAGGTTCTTTCCCACTTTGAAAAGCAAAGAATTGCTTGTTCTGGATTTTAGTTCATGTTTGATTTGCCTTTGTATTTGTACTTTGAACCAAGAAAAAAAATTAGTTTTTTTGTGACCAAATTTCTGATTACCATCAACCTGAAGCCAATTATTGAGGAACTTCATTTCTGTTGGGAGTGACTGTATTAGATATGGCAAAGTGTGATAAAGTCAACAGAAATTAATTGAAAGTGGTCAAGTGAATGCCAGCAGTGAGCAGTAATTTCATTTTGCTTCCAGTTGTGTGCATTGTTACAAGATATAAAGACTAACAGTTTGTGTGACTGTGCAGTTTTTGACAGAACTAGATTTTCGGGTATGTGATTATAATGATGAAGGTCATCAAGAAGAGTCTCTACAGACTGGATTGAAATATAAACCCCAATTTCTCAAACTGGCAGAAGGCCAATTGCCTGTTTCCTCCACCTGCCTAAAATGGAAAAATATTTATTAAATTCAGATACTGTGTTATAATAATATTGTTTATCCAATTTTTGATAAATATTTAGATATAATTAAATTGAATAATTCTGTACTGACTGTATCATTTGCATTTTCCTTTTCTATGTTAAGTATATTTATTTGCCTGAAAAAAAGACATATGCTAATTCAGAGCACTTAGAGCAGTGATGAGGCTCACGATGGCAGGCAGTTCCTGTGGGAGTCCTTTCTATACTCTAACTAGCTCCCAAAAATGATTTGTGTAATGCACAGATGATCTTTTACCTGAAGCATGAAAGTTGTTATCTGGTTAAGGCAAAAGTTGTCAGCAGTGATTCTCTTCCTCAAGGTTTTAAAACTTATTTTATAAATCACGCTAAAATAAAAGCACCCCGGACATGATGAGTTGCTTGATAGGAAGTCAAGGGAAAAGCTATATGACATGGAAATCTACTGTTTGACAATATGAGAGTTATTACTTTCACCAAAGATGACAACATAAGGGTTAGAAACTTCTGCAAGTGCTTTTTTCTTGATTCAGCATCAGTGATGTTCTTCATCCACAGGCTGTTCTGATCTAACCACTGACACCTTAGTTTTGTCAATATAGGATATGACTATATGAACATATTGTACAGAATTTTTTCAACCACTTTCCCTTTTCAAGTAGATGAAAATTTTACACCCCATGTGGCTTTCTGTCCGTTAAACTAATCCAGATGACATGAAACCATTTCTCTACTAATTGACATACTGAGTCAGTCAATCAGTGCTGTCTCTTCCCAGAAGAAAAAACAACCCTCAATGAGGATTCTGAAGTTCTGAGGAATTTTAAATAAAAATTACACAAGTGTCATCCTTCTTCCCAATCCATTCTAACATGCATTAGATTATTTTTTCTATTACATTCTGAGAGATTACTGGTGATATGAAAACATAAGGTGTATGCTGTGCCACCAGCAAATGCTTTAAGAAACGTGAAAGCAGGACAATCTTAATTCCATAGTCACTTTCAGCAGTACCTTTTTATGTGGAATTTTAATGAGAATAAATGTCAAGCTGATGATGTTGTAGCTCTGACACGTGACTGGAAAAAAGTTTTGGGAGCTGATGGTCTTCACTTTGGTATGTTCTGCTTTGAAGAAAGGACGAGAAGATATTTCTCAGTAGAATCACAGAGTATTTTGAGTTGGAAGGGACCCACAAGGATCATCAAGTCCAAGTCTTTATTGAGTGGCAAGTTGTAAGTTAAACAAAAGCACACCAAAACAAACAAGATACCTCTAGAAAAATCTCTGAAAGTAATGAACATAGTTATTTGTGAATTTGGATACGATAGCTGCATATAATGAATAGCATAGTTTCTATATGTAAGCTTAATTCTGTGGTCTGATTTTCACTTGAGAACAGCACGGCACTCAAATGTATACATTCAATAGTTGAATTCATCCTTGCTGTGTAGCACAGGTGAATGGAATTTTAGTTCTCCACCTTCATTCTTAGGGGGTACCTCCCACTAAATAGGGATTAGTGTGTTGGATCCTTCCACTTGCAGTGTTACAACTGCTTTATAGTGGGTACTTGTGAAGCCTGGACTTTGCTTGGTGAGGTTAAGTAAAGCTAAGGCAATGTTTGTTTCTAACAAAACTGGCACATATATTTAGGGTGCAGGACTCATGTCTGACATCTCTGGAACCGTGGAGACATGTAGAGAAAGACTGAAATTACAGTTCTCTCTTTCAAGCCCTTCCTAGTAGGTGATGAGTACTTCACTGCTCTGAAACTGTAGCTTGTCCCTCTTTCTTCTTTGAGGATTAAAGTAGCATGCAGACTCCAAAGATCTGGGGTTTGTACATAATAAAATAATGTTGAAAAGTGCATACAGCTTTTGCTGGGTGCTCATACCTCATTAGTAGAGTTTTCCTTGCAGAAATTAGTGAACATTATGGAGACAGATGTTTTGGTTTCAGATAGAATACTTGAATTTCCAAAAAGGTTTTGACAAAGTCACGTACCAAAGACTTCAAATCCATTAGTGGCCCTTCCCTCTTGCCTTCAAACAGATCAACTTCTAACTAATTAAAATTTGCTAAGTTGAGAATAGAGATCAGTTTTTAAAAATTTAGGTATTTTAAGAGTGTTGCCTTACAAAGATGTGTTGCAGCATATGCTACTTACAAGTAATCCAGAAAAGGGAGGTGACTCAACTAACTGATGACACTAAATTATTCACATCAGTGAAAATTAAAACTGACATAGAAGTTGCAGAAGGTTTCCGGATACATAGTGAAAGGAAAATAAAATTACATGCAATTCAATACTGATAAATGTCAAATAATGCACATGGGGGAAATATTTTCAACTGTGCTTACACAGTGTCAAACTCTAAACTACTTGAAACTGTTCTGGAAATCTTTTAGCATCATTTTTCTGTGGAAATGATAGCTTTCTACTCAGCAGTAATCAGAAAGACAACTAGATTATTAGAAAGGACTAGTAAAAGATCAGACAAGAAAGTAGAAAAAAATCACTGTACCATGGTAATATCGCGGTGCCCTCAAGCCTCAAATACTGAATGGAGTTGTGGTCATTCACTCTGAAAGGGAGTGAAGCTTACCAAGAAAAAGTACAGGGTGATGATGCAAGGAGGACCTGAGACGGTAAGACCTTCAGCTTGGAAATAAAAAATTCCAGAGTATTGTATTGCAAATAGCCTAGGAAAGTTGATTCGGAAATAATTATTCATATTGTAAAATAAGAATATGTATCAAATTAGCTGCTTTAAAATAAGCAAGGATGTGTTTTTTCGTAAGGCAAAATTGAAGAGTAAAATTCAGTGCCATAGGTATTGCATGTGCTAAAATTATAAATACATTTAAGGTAGGATTGGACAAATATTTGGGAGAAAAAATTAAATGCAAAAATACAGGTAGAACATCAGCATAGGAAGTCTCTTAACTCAAGAACTACTTTACTAGAAACTAGACTTGTACTTTAAGCTTGGTCTATTTCCCCTGCTGCTTTCTAATCCTTTCCAGTTGTCAGAAACAGGATTATCAGGTTTGAGCTATGTTTTTGTTTGGTCCTGTACTTATGTATTATAGTTTGAAGATGTGAATGTAGTGTGTATGGAAGTTTTAATATTTCATTGCAATTTTGGATACTGATGACAGCACAGCTTTTGAATGCCATCATTACAGAGGAATACAGTGTTGGCTTTGGACAGTTAGGTATTGATCATGAACTGGATATCAGGCTATTTAAAAAGATAGGAACTCCTATGAAATACAGATATGATCATATTCAACCTATCTAGTCTGTTTAGACTTAAAGAAGAGTATTTCCTTTTTTTTGAGAAATCTTAGTGATAAAGTCTGAGACAAAAAAACCTGTATCTGACTGTCTTCATGCATATATGGAGATTTGATTCCATATAAACATCAGAAGCCATTTAAAAACAGAAGGAATGAGTGCTTGTTTGAGTATTAGTCTTTGCCAAAATACTAATACCATGCTTCTCTATAAACAAATGGCTGAAACATTTGTAGTTTACTGGTGAATTTATTAAAAAATACTTTATGTACTATTACACTTCAGTTTATTTCATCTCAATAATTACTTGCATATCTTGTTTACATATTTGTGTACACACTAGTAAAATGGAAAAATTAATGAAAAAACAGCGACCCAAATGGCATGGAGAGAAGATTAGGGCTGTGTGGAGTTAGGAAGTACCTGATTTAATGTTCATGTAAAATTGAATACATGATTTTCCCTTCAGCATATGCATTCTGATATGCTTTTGCATAACAAAATAATTTTCCATAGGATTAGTGCTTTATTTAGTTGATCTCCCCACCACACTTAGCTGACATGAGGCAAACACCTGCCGTGGAGAATTCAGTTCTAAACAGTTTGTTTGCTAAAATTGAGATTTTTGTTAGAAAAAGTTCAGAAAAATCTACTACAGTTATTTAAGATCTAAAGAATCTTCTTTACAATGACAGTTGAAAATACATTTATCTTAGAAAAGACTTATGACTGGATTAACTGCATTTGCTAATGTGGAAAGACTGCTGTTAATACTAGATTAAAGTGAAAGAAGATTTTAAGTTTTAGAAATTGAAGTTGCATCATACTGCTGTATCTTAATTGGTATAAGTCTAAGTCAATGCTCCTGCTGTTGAATGATTCGTAATATCCAAGGACCCTACATTGCTTCAGATAATTGAGAACTGCTTCTTTTCCTCTTTTCTGTCTCACGCCTTTAATTTACCACTTATGTGTGCCTCTTCATTTAAGAAGCACTGCAGTAGGTTGAACTGGTTTCTTGGACTGAAAGATCTCAAGTGCATACCTTTTTTTTTTCCTGCCTCACTGGTGTGCTATAACTGATACTTTGCCATTTGTAGAACAGCTCAGAAACTTGCATTAATGAAGTTGTTGGAATGCCGTGTACTTTTATTATTTAACTGAAAAGACCATGAAATATTTCAAAATCATGAAGTGTTACAAAAGTCACTACAGCTATGAGATATATCGTTATCTATATAGGTCTTGCTGTTTGTACTTGCAAGAGTAGTTTGACTTCATATCTCAAGCAGAATCCTTTTAACTCTTTTATTGAAAGTATGGAACAAAGGCATTTTGTAATTTTTTTCATAAGTGAAAAAAGCTAGAGTAAATGAATCCCTTAATGTCAGGGATTAATTTAACAGAGTCCACCAACCAGCAATGAAATAGTTGCTAACTGTAGTTATTGGTGGCTAGAGGCTAACTTCATTTAGTGACCTTTTTCATATATACTTTCAGCTTCTGTAGATGTTTCCTATTAGTAGCTGCATACTTCTAGGGAAATTTTATCTTCTAGTATTAATTACTGAAACAAAACACGTGGGGGATTATAACACAGTTTTGTTATGCCAAATTCTGTCCACAGTGTAGTGAGAATGTATGCAGCAATTTTATTTGTATTAATAAATCCAAGGACAAGGTGTGCATTATTTTAACAAAGACTTAGCAATTCTTTTATAGAGAATAATACACTATTTTGTAACTGAACTATAGACTAGTTTGTCATCAGTTGATTTCCAGTGGAGCAAAGCTGACTAGTCCTGTGACAGATGATGCATTTGTAACAACACCCTCATGGACAATAAAGAGTTGACTGGATTATATTTTTTTCATAGTGCAAATCTCATGTATGTGAGTTTAAATTTTAGTGAAAAACTGTGTATTACCAGAATGGAGGAAGGTAAAATTTTTTCAAGAATCTGTATTAAGCTTAGGGATATTTAATTAAGAGGTAGTACATCTTTCCTGGTGTATCTTAATTCTATGCAGTTCTGTTTTAGAAGGATGTTTCATCTGAACTTTATTCAGTGATTAGTTTATGGATTAAAGCATTGGGATTAAGATACTCTAATACTCTTTTTTCTTAATATCTTACATCTGCACTGAATTCTTTATTTTAAATTCAAATTCCCTGTCAAAGAGTTATACCAATGTTACTGTTGTTTTCTATGTCAAAGTACATTAACGTCTCTAACTTATGGCAGTTTACCAGCGAAAAATTAACTTGGTGGCTTTGTAAGTGTGATTATGGATGAATATCCATGATTATTCACTCTTTGATTAAGGGCTCTAGCAGTGGAATAAACATGGATGATAGTGTATCTCTGTTCTATTTTTTTCATCTGTGAATAATCTAAGCCAGATCTTTTTGATTCTCTGTTTTAGGTTGAAGACCGTATCCTCCCACCACTGGTTTCTTTGGTCCACAGTCAGAATGGTAAGTATACGGGCACATCAGCTACAGTTTCCATGAATTCCACATTTTGTTGTAATTATGCTTCAGTGTGGTCACATTCTTGGCATCTTTATTTTCAAGTGGAATGGAGACTCTTCAGCTTGCGGTTGCTCTCAGAAACCACATCACTGCTTTTAAGCCACGGGGTCATGGATGAGGAGAAAGGGGAGAGCCTTGACTCAAACAGCAAGCTTCTGTCTCTCATTAGAGATTTATTGCTGCCTCAGTAAGTATAATATTGCTCCTGTAATGGGGAATAACTTGATACGCAATCCATTTTGACAGTGTATTTGTTTTAACTACCCTTTTTATGTTTAAATGGCAAAGCAAAAAGAGGAATCGCAGTTAACTGCTGCCAGAGTTCTCTGCCCAACATGTCCGCCTAGGTTTATTTAGGATTTTGACATGTACAACACAAACACAACTTCTGTGTGACACTCATTTCTGATACTGTGCCTCTGGCTGCTCTTGAAGCAAAGCAAGATTCCCCCTAGCTTTTGGGCTGTGATTTAAATACTACTCTTTGTTCTGCTAATAAAGTTAGAACAGTCTAACTACAACATCTTTTTGTCTGTTTTGGATATTGTGCTTTCATGTAAGATGTTCTGATATCATATGGAACAACAAATAACTTTTTGAAAAGGAGTAGTACATCAGGTATTAATCCTTTGTGGTTCACCCAGATGTGGCCTGAAAATTCATTTATAAGGGCTATGGTCAAATGAGGCCTCTCATTTCATGCTGACTTGCAGGTGAGCACAGAGACAGCTTTCTGTGTTATGCTGACTGTGACCTGGTAACATCTGTGTGTAGAGGGAAAGAAAGCACAAACATAAAACAAGTACAGTAGTCATCATTCATATTTTACATTATTCTAATAATAGTACAGTGTATTTTCATGTGTGGTTCTCAAAAGTGATGAATACTTAGCTGCCCTAAGTCAGAAAATTGTTCCCCACCCCTACATTCAATAGATGGAAGAAGGGTGGAGGAATGGATGCTGGATTATGATTAGAAACACAGTGCCTTCTCCAAATATGAGACTTGTTTCTTGCTAATTGAATAGTGCTCTTACAGTTTGAGGACCAAAGTTTTATCCATGCAAGACATGTAAACTTCTCTCTATGACAGAGAGTTGGAAGGACATCTTAAGAGTTCTAGAGAGAAACTTTCACACCTTTCTTCACATTTTTTTCCTCTGGGAAATATAGAATGTATCAGTACAAATTAAAATGGCAGCTGGAAACATTACTTTTAAAATAGAGTATATGCATTATTAAAAGCTGTCAGGTAATTTTCTTCAGATAGGGGAAGAGACCTAGAGTCAAAGGAGACAGTTTCCTTGCTCTGAAACTTGCCCTTGTCCATCTTGTCCTTGAAACATGTCGATCTTACATGATGTTTCTCATTGACCGGGAGGATGTGTGTTTGGAAGGGTGTGTCATGTTAATTACAACTAGAAGGAAAACAACCAGTATAATACTGTCTTGGAACTTATTAGCTCAACTGGGTGACAGGGCTTTTTGGTCTGAAAGTAAATATGATTTTATGTTGGGGACTGAACCTGTGCTATCTTCGCATGTGTTATGTTGTATGAAAGTATGAGAAAGGGTCTTGCAGCAGTTCAGAATCTTGGTTCCAGGCTTTAAGATTCAGTGTAACCTACTTGTAAAGATAATGTAAAGCTCTATCCCAAGAAGTATGGGTTACTTGAAAACTGAGAACATTTGGAGGCTGAAGAGGTGTTTGCTGATGTTTAGTCTTTCTGTTGCTGGGTAAAGGATGGGACACAGTGGGACTCAGCTGGAAGACAGTCAAAAAAGGGGAGGTATGTGATGGCTGTTTGTTCACGGGCAGTCTGTGTGGGAAAGTGGATATTTCAATCCCTTTTGAGCCCACTGAGAACTGAGAGCTGTTGAGTATGGAAGGGAGGGACATCTGGGTTTAATATGTGATTTTTTTACTAAAGATTATAATCATATACATTTGTGTATATATTTCATTCCTATAAATATCTTCCTCAAATTAATTTGTTTAAATGTTAAACTGACCCTTGAAATAGAATGTGGCTCACTATGCATGAAATATAAATGGACTTCATTTTGAGATATATGCAGGAGTGCAGTGATTACCACTTTGTTCTCA
This sequence comes from Lepidothrix coronata, assembly GCF_001604755.1. NCBI lineage: Eukaryota > Metazoa > Chordata > Aves > Passeriformes > Pipridae > Lepidothrix > Lepidothrix coronata. Next base: position 520,353 of record NW_016690486.1, on the reverse strand, counting down.
TCTTCTGCATCATCAATAAAATGGTATTTCCATTAAATATTTCTGCATTTATAGATTAGAAAGTTGGCCTCCTCACTGGGTTTTAATTGAATAGAATGAAATAGTTTCATAAAATTTCAGTTTACTGTACTGAAAGGTCATTCCCCTGAGCGTTTCATAACCGAAATGAAACTTGCAGCTATAGACAATGAATACATGGCAAATGCTTTATATTCAGTTCTATTTAATTTTAATTCTTGATATTTCTAGTTATATATTATTTGAAAATTGAGCCAGAACCAGCAAAATAGAGGAATGTGTAAATAAATTTTATTTCATTTGAAAGATTATGTAGCTTGTTCTTAGTAGACTGCTAAACCATTTCTCCAAGTATGAAGTCCAAGAGACTTGACATGATGTTCACTCTTTTTTAAGATCTTAGAGGCGTCCATATCGCTAAATCTTTAGGTCCTTTTGTCATAATTGTTTATAGAAAAGATTGACAAAGTTAACTCCCTACAGTGTAGTACCTGGAGTTTACAGTGTAGTACCTGGAGTTTATAGAACCCTTATAAAATGTCCTCTACTGTTACTAAACTGTTTTGTGTTTTGAAGTGGCAGTGCAATCATTTGATGACTCATTCATTTAATAAAGTATCTCAAGCACAGAGTATTTGCCCTTCAGAGAAGATTCATATATTCAAAGCTCCTATTGGCCTTTAGTTAGGCAATATGTTTATATTAATTACCAAGACATTGACTCTAGTAATCTGTGTCTGAGTCACCTGATAGCATCTTTGCTTGCCTTGGAAGATTTAGTCATGGACTCTGCAAAAAAAATTGCAAATAGTACCATTATGTTTCATAGGAATATGTATTGCTCACACGTAGGGCTTTTGGGATCAGTGTCTACTAATGCATTAGAGTATTTTCTTCTTTTATGAAGGAAGGGACTTTTTAATCACCAGTGAGAAATCATTTTCTTTGAGGAACTGGAATCTGTTATTTCTAAAAGGGAGATTTTAATCACTAAAGACATGAAGTCAACACCGACTTGTAGCCACTAGTTCAGTAGATACTGAGATGTGGTTTGCAACTCTACAGTAGTACCTTCAAGTTAGTGTGTAGTAGCCATGACACATTGCCCATAGGCTATGTAGGAATGTTAGCGCCTGTGAAGGAACTCCCACAGGTTACATCAAGACTGCACGGCTGGTGTGCTTCTCCCTCCTTGTCACAGACCAGATCGGAGACTTGGCTGGAAAGCACCTCATCTCCTTCTAGACTTCCTTCCAGTATAAATCAGAGTGCTGAGGTGTGGTGTGCCTGCAGGGAGGGGAAGAGCTAGCACATAGTAGAGTATGTCAGCATGCAGGTGGTGGGAAGTGATCCAGATTCCTCAGTTCTGGCAGCACTAGGGATCTGAAGATGTGAAGTAAAATTCTCAGTGAATTGCATTACTCCACTCCCTCCCCTCATCAGAACACTACAGTTTTTTTCTTTTTGTGGAAGCATTTTTTTTACATATAACCTACCACATTTTCCTACAAATCATCCTTTCATTTGTACTTGATTAATTCTTCATGGTTTTTCTTTTACAAATGAGATTTATACTTCCTATTCTATTACTTCCACATGTTTAGAGTAGCACTATTTGTAATGAAACACTGTGTTTTGACATAGCTGAGTCTGTGGTTTTCTATGCTTACATCTTTCTTACTTCCGTCATTATATCCTATTGCCATCCAGATACATTTTGACTTAAATACAATAAAATTAGCCCTGTTTGTTGAGAGGACATCACTGGAATGTTAGTAGCAACAAGGTCCATTTTGCTTTTCAGCAGCCTATTTTCCCTTATCAAGATCACCATTTGTAAATGTTTTGAAGAGGTTTTTCTTGTGGTTTTATTTTCACTGCCATACCTCTCAATAAACATTGTTTTGGAGTATGTTAATATTCTTCTGTTTCATATTATTTGGAGAATGTAAATATGCTGTAGTGAAAGCAATATTTTTTGAAATTTGAGATAAAATATAAAGCTCAATGTGAGGTTTTTTTCAGTTTTGAGAACGTCACCATGTAGGCAAAATACAGAGCTTAATCATAAAAAAGTTGGTTGATGGTCTTCCTAAGCACCCAATAAATCTTCTTCATAATATTTTGATGCTCATTTTCTACTTGTCTCTGAAAGATTAAAGTATTTACTATAGATCAATAAATAAGTTATACGCATGTAGACGAGATGAATGTTTTATAAATATATTTTAATATAATTCTTAGTTATAAAACATGTATGTGTTATATATGCAACCTGCATATATATATGCATATATACACACACAAGCGTATATACTGTTACATATTTTATAATTATGTATCTCTCTCTAAAAATTTTATTAATGCTTCTTTCAAAGTTAATCTGATGCTGGCTTTAAAATACAAGTATTGTTGCTTTGTACAATTCCAAACAGCATTGTATTTCCATTGTGGTTATTATGAAGTTTGGAAATGGGAAATGACACATTTTTAGTATCAACTTTTTTGACAAGAATCTCTTGACCTTTTTTTTTTTCTCACAGTTTCTGCCTCTTCTCCACCTTGCCTTTCAGGTATGAGCACATTCTGATGGCTCCGGACCCAGTACCACTGTATGCTCTGAAACTGTTGGTGGCCCTGACTGAGCACAGCCCTGCTTCTGTGAGGTGATACAACTACACATTCTCTGTTGCTCTGGGTTCTTTCTGTTTCAATTTCTTTTTTCCGGTTAGGAAGTAGCAATAACAGATCTCATGATCATACTACTTCGACTACCACTTTGATTTAGAAAATTCCCAGAGAGTTTTTGTTATAGAACACTATCTTATGTCTTTTATGTCAATTTTATATGATCCTGGTTATTTTAACATGGATTTAGCCAATAAAACACTAGAGACAAAATCATAAGAATTTTAACATTAAAATTATCATTAAAATCTAAAAGAAAGAAAACCCCAAAGCATTATCAAAATTTTTGTCTAGCTAAACATATTTGTAGCTAGGACAAAGGGGATGTATTTGTTAAAGGTTTACAAGAGTCAATTAACTTGTAAGCTGGTCAGTTTTTCTGCAAATATAGCTACCTTTTCAAAGTTCCTAAATATGGATTTTAACAATTGGTGTAGGTACCCTCAGTATGTTTAAAAGTATCTTAATATCTTTTCTTCTTGTTCCAAAGTTTACAGTGTGATGGGGAAAAAAAAAAGTGGCATGGAACTTAAATAGTAATTAGGAAGCATCTCTCTGTCTTGCTGGATATGCCTAGAAAATCTGGTTGTTCTTGCAGTCACTCTTCTCTGTTTGTGGTGTCTGATGTGTTACAGCCAAGAGTTTGCTGAACATGGTACTGTCTTGCTTTGATTGATTTAAATGAGCACAAGATAAAAAAAACATAAGGAAGGAAATTTAATTTCTTTTCCAACTTTTTGTTACAGAAGATGGAACATCCTCTTTTAATCTTTTATGATGCTACTGGGAATGGTGCTTTAATATACTAAGTAGACTACAAATGAACTAGGAAATAGAGAGATTTAAAATATTTTGGATTGTATAGAATAGTTTTTATTGTAAAAAAGCTGTTTATGCTACTGCAGGATTTTATGTATTATAGAAACAAATAAAACAGTTATCCCCTTTTAGAACTAACCCACAGATATTCTAATACTTTAAGAGTTATAAAGAATATTTCTGTATCTTGAGTGCTGATTATATTAGCAGCACATTTCCTCTCCCTGCTGAATTCTTTTTATTTGAGGAATCATATGTATTTGCCATTATGCTCAGCGTAGGTAGATTGTGGATGCACACTGATCCTCATGGTCATCTGGCAGCAGACAGGAGTTCTTTTCTTAATATTATTAAAGAGCAGCTCTGGACATTCAACAAACTATTAATAATCTTAAATACCAGTATATCTAGTTCTGTCATTTAAGGACCGGCTACCAGATTCCAGATTAGCCATCTGTAATTGTTCTGTTTCTCGCATGTCTTACTGGTCCTCTTTTTTACTTTCACTAAATCATTTGTTTGGCTACGTTTCTGACGGAGTGCAGGTTATCCTTTGGTCTGTCTTCTTCCTGATTCTTTGGCTTCCCAAAAACTTTTGATGGAAGTAGCCAATGCTACATGACAGAGGTGAATAATATATTCATATTCATACAAAATGCTAGTGAACAGAGTGGAAACTAGGTACATGCTATAGGGAACACTATATCAAAATTGGTTCTGTTTTGGTTTGATGGCTAATTAATCAGTTCTCATGGAGCTCAGAATTACTAAAGGCATATGTTCTCTTTCGCCCCTTTCATTAGACAGATGGAAAATATCTGAAAAGATTGTGATAGGAAGTAAATAAATAACACTGGACACAAATCCTGTGGGATTGAATTTGTTCTTTGTGGAAAAACTCTACTGCATTTTAGTACTGATAAGAGTGATGTAAGTCACTGCACTGAGTCTCTGTAGCTTCTCCAAGCTTACATTTTATCAATACCTGGCTTTCAAGGATGGATGCTTTCTGCTGTAACTTTAAATGAATAAAAGTGGTGGTAACAAAACAATTATAAAATGACGAAATGTTAAATTAGTATTTACCTTACTGTTTCCTTGCCTTTCAAAAATATCTATAATTAACCTTATTTTGAAATAAAGACTGAATTGGGAGGAGGATGAAGACTACTGTGCATTTATTTTGTTTGTTCCATATGATAGCTTGTTCTCAGACATGTTTACCTAACACATTCTCTCTTTCTTGCTCTCTCTTTTTTAATTCCACCAATTTTCTTGTAACTCATGCTTATCATTCTTCTTCCCATCAACTCAGACTTTACCAGTGTGCTTTCTGATAGAGACGTGCAACATTTGAGCAGTTCTTATTTTAGCACTTGAAAGGGGACAGATGCACTCCATTTTTTTGTTGCATTTTTTTTCATAGCTGATATTGTAAATTAGCTAACTTGTAATATCAGAGGAGAGACATTTCATCTTATTTTCACCATTTTTGGACACTTCTGTTTCCTATTACAGGTTGTTTGTTATATATGGCATAGACACAGATATTTGAATACCGTTGTATTTTTGATGGGGTTTATATTATTTTTATATTTTTAAGCTTATGATAAAATATACTAATTACAATACGTATTTTGAATGCCTTTAATTAGCATTTTGTAAGAATACAAAAAATACTTTGTAATCTCTGCCATTCCTCAACTGTGGAGGTAACTTTTAGCATTCTCTATTATGGGAGCCCTTCCTCTCTATTACTTTTCAATTTAGCAGTGGAAAACTCTAGTGATATCCCATTAGTATGCTGCAGAATTAGATCTCTCACAAACATAAATTCTCTTGTGTAAGATGGTAGCTGTAAAAAACCCCAACTTTAATGTGTTTCTGTGAATACTTTAAGTGTTTGGACATCTGACCATATGAGTATCCACAGGAAGATAATTCAGTTTTAGAAAAGGATGAGTGTTTTCCTGCATGTTTTGACCTTAATGGGTTAGAGTATAATTTAGTCAGGTGTTTCCCTTTTTGTACCTGTTTTTACATCATGCAACAATTGCTGTCTGATACAACGTTAGAGTATAATTGAGTCAGGTGTTTCCCTTTTTGTACCAGTTTTTACATCATGCAACAATTGCTGTCTGATACAACCTCACTTAGAGTTTGTTTAAAAAAAAAAGTTGTCTCCTGTGTTAATTGCTCTTGGTGGATTGTACTTCTGTGAAGAGTTCTTCAAGGAATAGAACTCACAGTGGAAGCAAATGTCTGCAGCAGGGAGAGATCTGATTTAACTATGCATAGTCTGTTTTCAAAAAGAGCAGTATCATAAAATACTTTGTCCTCTTGTGTGTTTGTCAACTTAATGTTATATGGGTGGATAAGATGTCAGACATAGTCTATTAAGGGTTGGAATTTTTTTTGTTCCTGCTTTGAGTCTTCTATGCTGTTTTCCTGTGGTCTATAATGATCAGATTGCTATTTTTTTCTAGTAGTGAGGAGGAGTTGATATAGATTTCTTAGTTTCTCTTAATATGGTATACCAATTAGCTGTTCTTATGTGATTTGACTATTGAAAAGTATTCTGTACTATGCTACTGCAGGAAACTTTTACTGGATCATGATTTTTAACTTGCCTTTGGCCTTACAGATAACCTTCTAAAATGTAGCTGCATGCTCTTTTATGCAACTACTTGGCTTACCTCTAGTTAGAAACTCATACCATTTGATGACATTAATATAGCTGAAAACTAAACCTTCTAACCTATGGAATCTGATTTTTATGGGATGCTAAAATGGACATTTTTGGTTGCAGGGAAGGGAGACAGTAAAAATAATAGAATAGAGGTGAGGGGAATATGAAATATTGCATCAGATAATAAGCACGAGAGTGGTACACATTCCAGTATTCTGTTATTAAGGTAATTTCCTGAGGGAGAAACACTTATCTAAGAACTAATAGTGTGAGCCTTCTTAGATTTATGGTGAAGGACAGGGGGCCAAATTAAGGAACCTTCCCCACCTCCGGTCCTTAAAATAAATTTCCCAGACAAACATTAGGCACTGCTCTAAAAAAGGGGAAAAAGTGTAACAAAACAAAACAAAACAGGAAGGTGCTGAAGAGCAACAACAACAAAAAAAATTTTCTGCATCTAAGTGCTACAGGTCTAGTACCTGTGAAGATGATAGATGGATCACCCTTGTACATAACAGCAGATTGTCTTGACTAATTATAGTTACTTTTTATCATAGTGTCTTTGGAGTCATCCAAGAATGGTCCAATTTTCAAACTTTATTTATGCTACTGTTTGTACCCATGCATTATCTGTTAAAGAACATTAAAGGCAATTTCTGAAACGGTCTATCTAATATCCTTGCCCCCAGTTTCAAAAAACAAACAGTAAAAAAACCCCGAAACAAACCCTAAACCAAACCAAACTCTTTGGAGTTGATTTGGTGCTTTTAATTGTTTTGTGTTGGTAGAATTGTGATTCATTTCACAAGCACTTGTTAGCTTTGCACACTGTTTGTCTTTGAACCTGCTGTTGGTTTCTTTGCCATTATACTAGAGGACTAGCACTTCAGTGCTTTCCTTGTGAATTGATTAATGTGGGTTTATATTAATTGCTTTAAGAACACTTTGTTCTTCCCATTAGTCATTTTAATTTCCTAGTTGAAGGTTGAAATACTCACTTTACAAAGTAGATCTATTTGTTTCTAAATTACTTTTCTGTTTTTATATGTTTTCTTGGTTTTTTATGACTATGAATAAAATAAAATGGAATAGTTCTGATAACAGGTAAGCCTTAGGGCCTAGTCCGACCAAACTGAGCAGTAGAATTACATGTTAGAGGTGTACAATATTAGTGAGAAAATTACAATGCAGATGGATTGAGAGATTGACAGTGGACGAAACTGTTTTATTAGGACTTTAGGGAATGTTTATATACATTTACAACCTGATTTTGATTATGCTAGTTCACATCTATGAAAATTGAGTTGTAAAAACCCTCATTTTCTTATTAGGGCAGTAATGCTAATATAAAAGAGCAAAGAATTCATATGAACTTTGCTCTTCCTATTTTTTGGTGTAATATTTGCATATATACTGCTTTATCGAATAACACCAGGCAGGAAGACTTGCCCAGAAACAGACTCTTGAAATGTTAAGTTGTGTGTCAGCTAATAACACTGTTGTCAGGTCGCACATCATTGTAATTCATATCAAAGGCAGTGGTCAGAGTTCATTATTGCAAGTGAGTTCTCATAGTCTAGTCATGTACAGACTGTAATACTAATCACCGTTTTTAATGTAAAACACAACTCCTTAGAGTTACATTTTATAAAAGCTCCCCTTTAGTAAAGAAATTAGCTATTAACCTTAAACCTGTAATTTTGTCTTCTCTTTCGTGTTGCTGATCAATTGCTGAATGTCTAAGTTGTAAAAATGTGAAGCTAATATTTGATGTTACTGTTAAGTGAATTTTTGAAAAACGTCGTATTGGAAGGTTCATATATTTACTCTTTTAATGTAAAGCATTAAAAAGAAGGAGAAAATGCCATTCATTCTTGGTTATTTTTACTTTCAATAGTGAATTTTTGCCTTTGGTAATATAAGTAGCAAATAAAAAATAAGCAGATAATGAGGAAAAGTCAGCTGGTTGGGTGCTACAGTTGGAGCTGCAGACTTGAGTGAATTCAGTTCTGCCATGAATCCTCTGTTCAGCACAAAGCAAATCTGAACCACTGAAAAGTCCATTCTCTTATGTTCAATAGTAGGTGCCCAGAGAAGACTATAGGAAGGAGTCAGGTGAGTGGGAATACTTTCAGGAGGCTTTCTCAGACCCCTGTGAGTTGTTTGTTTTTCAGAAGCCATACAAGAATTTGTGGTATTCTGTAGGTAGTAGCTACTGAGGAGTAATTTTCATTTCAATTATGTCGTTTGAAAGATATATTCGACAAATAACAATAATAGTTAATCTATAGCATAATCACATGCATATGAAATTTTATCATCCTCAGGTATTTTCTTTGTCTGATCTGGCATTTGCCACTTAATTTGATGCCATCATCTTATGGTGGAAAAGAAGCACACTACTTCATAAATTTCTAGAATATTGTCTCCTTTAGCTGTGCCTTTGCAATCTGAACAGTCATGGCTATTTTTTAAGACCCTTTATCAGGTGTCCTTATACATTCTGAAAGCTCAAGCATACTATATCAACCAACTGACCGAATTCTTCAAAAATTTGTTGTGGATTTGACATTTATCCCTTTACAATGAATGTCTCGGTTCTTGCTTTGTCCATGTCCACCAGTTCTGTTCTTCAGAATAATTTCTACTCATTTGTTCAGCTTACAATGTCTGTAATAACCCATTTTTCACACACCCTCACCCAACTTTTCTCTAAAGCTTATATCTGATAACATCGCATTTTCTGTCTTTTAAATTTTTAAGGAATTACACCTGTAACAAAAAGCCTTTGGTGTTCAGTGTCCTGCAGTAGGTCTGTGTTTTGAAAAAAGGTAATTTAGGATATCTTAGAAAAGCAGATCTTGCAAATTGTTGGAAAGCAAAATTGGAGGTGTAATCTCATTCTGAAAATTGTTAGTATATTAAAAATTCAGATTGTACTGATAGCAAGTCTTATAAAATCAGATGACCAGTTATTTTGAGCCAGTTGTTTATTTATACATAGATTTAAATGAGAACATATTTAGTATTGTTATTTAGTATTATGATTTGCTTATGTGTATTGTGATGATTCTGTTTCTTTTCCAAACAGAGTAGGACCTAATTAAATATAAATTTTCTAAAAGTCTATAAAGAACCAAACTACTTTTAGTTTAAAATATGAACATTCTATGAAATAAATTCCATAGCTAAACTCCTTTTTCACTGGCTTTAGGACATTTCCTTTGTAAAACTATGTAAGATAGCAATGAAGGGTGTGATAATGTCACTCTCTTCAGCACATATATGCAAAGTTGGGATAAATCAGCTTTAAGCTTTGTCTTAATACAATGTTTGAGGTGACTTTATGCTTTAGTTAAGTTACGTGCATAATTTTCTTTAGAGGCTGCAGCTATTTTTTGCTTCAGTCATAAAGGTTTGCAGGTGACCTTTAAGAACAGCCATATTAGCTCTAGTTTTGTTTTAGCTTATCTCAGCAGAAAGTAGAGCTGACTTTGTAATGCTGTAACAATCGGGACTGCTTGCAGTTTTTGGAAACAATTGTTTCATAATTTACCCTTTACCACAAAAGCATTTTTCTAGGTTTTTCCTAAAATAGGATCGCTTAGCTATTCTTGGTATTTGATTGTGTTTTACTGCTAATGTGTTCACAGTTTAAATGCTGCTTATGTAGCAAAGAGAGCAGCTTTTGCTGGGGTAAGTAATTCCAATAAGCCCTAAGCACAAGTAGGTTTGTGCTGGGAAAACTTAATTTTGTCAGTACAAATACTGTTACAGTTGTTGCTCTTTTGGGGAGTCTGTGGTGTTTAAATGGCCTTTTTAATGTTTAGTATTGTTATACCCACATCAGCAAAATTCTGTTTTACAGGCATGGCCTAAGCTTTTCATTTAACTCATAGATTTGGCTCTGGTAATGAACCTCAAATATAATAAGTCTTCCTATCTGCAATGCTGGGACTCTCTTATGAACTGGCTGTGTCCAAGGTGCCATAACTGTCTATTAAAGAGTTATTAGATTGCCCAGAGGAGAACAGCTTTCATGTTCTCCTGACTTATGGAAGGAACTGTTTTTTTCCACTGCATATGGATTTTTTTTCACTTCAACTTAATAAGAAGAGAAATTGTCCTTAAATTCAAGCTTCTAAGCTTAGAAATAATGAGTTTCTTTCCTTACATAAACTCTTTTCTCTCTGCTGGGTGTAACATTTCTGTATGCAAGAAAAAGTAAACACATTTGTTTGAACAAGGCTATTACTTAATTTTGTTAAATGTGTATATATAAGTGCATAAAATGATACTGGTTTATTATGTTTTGAACAATTCAGTGGATGTGTTTTACTCATCTCTAGGTCCACGTGCCAGTGGTGTACAGTGCAACAGATCTTCCTATACTAAGCCCCTGCTCCCTCCCCAAACTCATATAGATTCTATATCATAGAATCATTATTACATTTAGGTTAAGGCAAGGATCGGAGAATTAGGAAAACAGTAAGAAATAGTAAACCGTTATTCATACATAATGCACACATCTGCATTACTCAGAAGTAATTCTTAGTTCTTTGTAGATATGGTTGTTCTCTTAGTGTGGCTTTTATTCCTTATTGTATTTCCTTTACATGATGTGATTTCAGCAAATGTGAACAACCAGAGCTTGATAGGTGACATTAATCTCAATGAAGCATCTTATTCTTTTATGAGCCTTGGATGTTTGTTCTAGCTCCCTATGAATTTTTTCATGAAGTTCATAGAGGAGAATGTTAAATTTCTTCTAGCCGCTTCAATTCACAGTATAGTACTTTAGCTTACCCTATCCAGAAAAATAATACCTTCTCTTTTCTTACTGGACATGAATAAAAACTCTGAAATTGAACTATGTGATTTTAGGAATATATAAGTTCTTTTTAACAAATAGTTTACCAAACAGAATTAATCTGATTACTGTTGTACCAGAAGCTGGTATAGAGTTTTACATAGTAAAGCTTCAAACATGAAATTCGATGCTCATCTTAGTCAAATATAACTCATGTTTCTTCACAGAGAACAATATAATATAACTTTGTGTTTTTAACTGACATACTTCTTGAAAGACAATTTTGTAGTTTGCTGTATGGAGAGATCCCAGACATGCTCTCTGTGTTTGAGTTCTGTGTTTATTACACGACTCATAATACAGTCTTAAGTGTATCACAAGGCTAAACCTACCAGTTGCTTATGAATCACTTCAGTAATGTTATAGTGACACAAGAGAAAATTTTCAAAACATACAATTTGATGTTCTCTGTCATGCTTGGTGAATAGGCATCTAGTATAGTGTATAAGAGGGGGGACAATCATTCTTCAAACTAGACAATATAATACAGTTAAGCATATGTAATCATATGATTCATATGTCATAGCGTGTGAGAGACACATGCTTTACTAATAAATATAAAGTGGTTTGTGTTCTAAGAGTAGAAAATACTACATTAATGTAAAGTATTACTGATTTTTGAGAATATTCTTCTTTCTTATAAGCATATACATGCTGGTTTGTATCTGATTTTGAAATGCAGGAGAATATAGCTAACTTCTGTAGGGCCACCACTGCTCAGCATTGTCAAGAGAATTGGCTGACAAAAGTATCATATAGAAATATGTTAAACCCAAGAAGCTAGTAAAAATAGCATGCTTTAGAAAAACACAGCATGTTTATAATTCTATTATGTGTGCTGAGTCTATTAATTAAGTTAGTTAATGGTGCACTCTGTTTCATAGTATGTATAGTGCTATACTTGTGAATTTTTATTAATTTCTGCCATTAAAAAATATTAACTTAATTACTGTTCCACTCACTTGAATCGCATCAGTGAAGCAGACCTGGAAGTAATTTCCAAAACAGCCTGACATTGCTGTTTCTATTTAATATCTGAAGTGGAGCTCATTTTTGTTGAGAGCTAGTCTAAAGCTAAGGTTCTGGGTCATGGATTTTGGAAACAACTATTCTACTACTCTGTTCCTGTTGTGAGTTTAGTGTCTTAAATAAGAATTCTATTCCTCTGTTTTTAAATAAATCTTAAAATATGTTTTTACAGCCTCGTGGAAGAAATCCATCTTTTTCCAGTTCTTTTCCAAGTCATTTTGGTAAGAATAATTTTTAATATATATATTCTAATAAACAGATATAATATCTCTCAAATCATGTCAAACTAGTAAGTTTCATTAGGCATGTTAATAAAATAATAAGACATTGATTAAATCAAATGAAACAGTCTATCTAGTTTAAGTGGCCATTTATGCAGTTCTCACCAACTAATTGAAGTTTCCTAGGGATACTTTTTTAATCAAAAAACTTCCTGAAAAATAGAACAAAAGAGCTTGATCTCTAATTAGAACTATATATTTGCCCAGTTGAAGCAAGAAATGCTGAAGAACTTGCATTTTATTAAATAGTATCAAATACAAGTTTGATGGTCTCAATTCCCACTATTTGACTTTGGAATTTCTTTCAATATAAAGTATCAAGGATAAGATTTTGGATAGTCACATGCGAAATTTCCGTCCCTAAATAGGATCTACCACTTATAAATGTCAGGAAAACTGTTGATGGTTTTATTTCTCTGATAAGTTGCAAAACAAATATGTTAATGAAGAAGAGAAATGTTTAGGCTGGTTTGGAATCTGGGTACTGTGCTATCCATTAGCCTTCTCATTGCTAAATTCCACAGTCTCTTATTTATTTTTTTAATCTTTGTGTTCATGAAGTTGCATCAGGTAAGTGTCCTGTCATGTAAGTGTGCTCCTGATGAATACTAAATATCTGTTATAAATAAATATGCATAATTTATGCAGTGTGGGCATGTTGCATACTTGCTTTTGCATCATTCTTGAAATTCAGTCTTTTTCAGATGATGTTCATAAATGTGATTCTGAATCAACTTTGATATTCCTTTCTTAGGTTTAATTATTTTAATCTTCACTCTTCCTTTGCAGTGATTTATTTCACTGCCTGTCATTTTGATTCTCTTTAATACTGCATACCCAGATAAGCTCTTTTTTATTAAAGTAACTACTTAAGTGATGATAGATTTTTCCAGCAGCATACGGAACACAAGCTTTATGACATTTTTTGTGCATATATGTACAAATCTCTTCTTGTGATAAATATTCAGAATAACAAACCCCAAGATTTTACAGTATTTCATAAATAGTTTTGACCTAGGATGAGTACTACTTTTAGGTAGTAGTAAAAGAAGAACATAGTAAAATATGGAAGTCAGATGTTTCATATTAATCCTTAAATATCGAATTAATGTTTGAAATGTCCTTCGGTGCTAGAATCTTGAAATTTAACTTCCAATATATATATATGTTAGTCTATAGCTATGAGTATTTGAACGTGGTTATGATCTCTAGAAATATTCCCAGATATTGAAAAAATTTTTATCATGTATCTGAAGTCATGGAATTTAAAATGTGTGTATCTCATACCATGTAAGTAGGATGAGTTAGAGCCAGTCATAAATGCTTCCTCCTGACCTCCCCACATGCAGTTTGACCTCATGAGTTCTAGAAATAGTATGGGGTTTTTTAGGGAGAAAAAAGCAGTTCAGCTCAAAATTGTCTGCAATTCTGTGAAGGTTTCAGAGCTCTCTTGAACCCGTATAGCTCTCTTTGAGCTTATGGTAAAGAGTGGTGAGGGGGAAATCTTGTAGCTTTTAGGGAGAAAAAAATTTCCCCCTTCAATATGCTTTGTTCTGAGAGAACACCTGAAATTGCTCCAATTACCGTATGCAGCATTCGAGCTTTAACAGTACTGTGGCTGTCAGCTGTGGTCTTGTTTGGCTCAAGGGATGTGAGATGTGACACCCTAAACAATAAGGAGGGTGGCAACCTTTTCCCCTGTTTTCCCTACTAAAAAGTAAATTCTGCAAAGGAAGGTTAGGCAATCAGAAAAGCTTGGGAACCAGGACTAGACAGACTGGAAGAATTAATCGTTAGGCTGTTTTCCTCATAAACAGAGTGGATTGAACAGAACAGATTAGCAAACACCTTCATTACAGGTTTCTGAAATGTTTTTCATAGTCATATGGATGGAGTTGCTTATAATTTGCTTCTCATTATTCTCCATAACCTAGTCTTTATCTAGGTTTGTACTTCTGTTTGTTTCAAGAAACAGTACAAATAGAAATGTTGAACTCTGTACCTAGAATTTTACCAGACCATGATCTATTGAATTTGAATTATGCTTCAGAGTCAATATACTATTTTATACTGATAGTAAATTAATGTAGAGGTATTGCTATCAAGTTCAAGGAATATCACTAGTACTGCATGATTTCTATGCCAAGACTGAATATCCAATGTATATTTTCTATGTATCATTAAATATAGTTCATATTATTTGCTGTGATGTGACTGACAGGACATTGACTCTGTTAGGCTCTGAAGGGAAATATTGTGGGCTCAAAATTTGAAAGTATCTCCAGGAGCAGTCTTTGTTTCTAGGCTACGATCAAAGTGGAATTGAATGTACTAGCTTTAATCTAGCTATCTCAGTAGCAAGGATGTGATGGCTTGCAGATACTGAGCAGTTTACAATGAATAGGTTTTAATAGGACTGCTTTTCCCTGCTCATCAGCGTAGAGTTACGCTACCTCTTTTACTCAATGCTACTCTATGTTTTGGTCTAAGCAGTAACACTGAGATGTGGCAATTTTTTATTCTCTATCATCTCAATGAACCAGTTAGATCTCTAAATTCAACTAAAACACATTAAATGTATCCTTTCATAACATTTATGTTATAGTTGCTAAACAAAAAGAACTGGATTAGTGAAAAAATCTGTTACTGTCTACCTTAAGAGTTTTCTAAGAGAATAGCCATTATTTATATAATATATTTATATTTACCTGAGGTAGGTTTTAGTTAGTGATCTAATTAGTAAGAGGCTTTAAATAGAGTTCCAGTTCCCCTGGAAACCCTCAGCACTCATTTATCTCTCAACACTTAGTTGCATTTAGGAAATACGCATTAATGGTGTACTTTGTGAGTATGTGAGGACCTGTATAGAGTTCTTGGTTATAGAATTTCAGAGGGGAATTTCATGTTACACCTGAATGGAAATTAATTTCATTAGTACCATGATCCCAGATCCTAGTGTGAGCAGTTATGTAGATTATGAGTAGTTCTACAAAGCAATATGAAGGTATGACTGTAATACGAGTGGACATTGGTCTTGCTGTAATGTCTAATGTGGTCAGCGATAATGTAGGGATGTGTATTTGTGGAAAAAAGGAGATATATTGACAATATACGAGTATTTTCAGGACAGTAAGTGATTGAAAAGCAGAAGGAAGGTTGGTATCATAATGTACAAAAATTAAAAGTTGCAAACTCCTCTTGATAACAAGATTAATGAACCAAATTCCATGATTATGTAAATGATGCCAAAAGTTGGGTTGATATAAGATATAAATATAAAATGCTGCTGTTGATGAAGAAAGGATTGTAGCAGAAGTTACTGTGGGATGTGTTCCAGGTTTTATTTTCTTGCTGCCTTTTTCTACTACATCCTTAGTATTCTGTTTCTAATATGATATTTTACTATGTCAAACCTGTCATCTGTCTGCAGGATCAGTTTATGATATACAAAATATTCTTTTTTATTATTATGTTATAATTCTGGAATGAGGTTAATAAAGGATTTGGAAGTGGTTTACTGCCATATTTGTAAATTATGGCTATTCATATTTTAGATTGCTACCAAGATTTTCACATTGCTGAGTAGCAAGCAGTGAAATTGGCATAAATGTTATTCTCTGTGCTATGTTACTTTCTAAGTTAGGGTAATATCATAAATATTACCTGGTCTTCCTTTAGAGTCATCTGAATGTAAGCTGTTGCACAGAAAAGAAATTCTGTGTAGTTGGTGAAATTGTGTTTTTCTGCTGATAAGTTTTAAAACTAAAGCTAATGATGCTTGTGATTAGGAGCTCAGTGCTACCCTATTTTTAAAGCTCACTAGTCAATTGTGTGCTTATCCTATTAAAATCTCTGGTGTAGCTTTTAATCACACCAGCATGTCACAGACTTCAGTTCTTGCTGTAAAATGTTTTTTTTACAAAGTTCTGTATTTTAATGGCCTGCTAAAATTTAAAGGTATATTGTTTTAATAAAAATTATATTGTAAGACTGAAAGATATTGTATTTATAAATGATATCTTATTAGTAAATACCATCAATCAATGGTAGATAGTGTCTTAGTATCTAAACTGTAAATATAAAAATATAGTGATTATTTTATTTATATTGCTATTTTGTCCTTAGCACAAAAGAATGGGGAGCACGTTTCTAACTCTTGCAAGTGTTTGTAGGCCATCCAGGGTGGGTACTTGAAACAACAGAGTAGGAGACTCTTATTCTTATATTCTGTAAGAGAGTATAAATATCTGCTGCTGAATGAATTTCTTCTGCTGCTAATGAATTTCACCATTCCTTACTGCTTTTAGGGAAAAACTGTATTTATAAGGTATCTGAAATTATTTTCTAAGATGAATATTTGTGGCTTCTACAGAATAAGCATTAGTTATAGTTAGGAAACTTAAATGTACCCATAATTAGTATCTCCATGTTTTTTCTTCTTGTGCACATACTTCCTGAAATTCTATATTTAATAGTCAGATTGTATGCTGTGACAGTGTATGTAAACCTGCTGTGACAGATTAGGAATATAATCTATGAAGATTTCTGAAAGTGGAAATGCCAAAATCTTATTTGAGTTGGTGGTTTATAAAGCAAAATAATTGCTTTTTTGAAAGAGATTTAATATTCAAAGATGGGTTAAGGAGAAACAAGTAAAAAAGTGTTGGAATATCTTAGAATTTATGTATTTGAAATGAAATTGAAATTACGAGATACCATTTAAAGAAAAAAAATGTAATGCGAGTGTAAAATTTGCTATGAGTAGAAGAACACCTTAACAATAAGAATGGTTTCAGTCTTTTTCAAACTGACAAATGTCAACACTTAGTAAGGTATTGCATTTATTCTCTTTTTAATGCTAACTCAAATTAATAGGAGTGTTTCTAAAGACCAAAGAAGAAAAGGTAGTAGGGTACAGTATGTTAATTTCCAATTTTCAACGAATAAAATATGGCTCCTCTGGTAAAAATGTTGGGTTTTTTCATTACTCAGTTGACTTGCTTAAGCACTTTTAGTTTAAGGATGAGATTCCTGAGACTACTTATTTCTGTTAATTGCTGACATGAAAATTGTGTATACCTAAAAGAGATAAGCTTATACATCAGAACGTATAGTCCTGGAAATAAACATGTCTAAGTGGAATTCTCCTGAGAACTTTTTAGCATGAAACAGAATCTTACTAAGAGAAAGTTTTCCTTTCAGAAACAGATTTTTTTGTTTTGTTTTGTGTTCTTTCAGTAGTCTTTCAGTCAGGAGTTTCTGAGGAGGGTCTACACATATAAATGTTCGATTAGTGTTTAATCAGCTGTTAATCTGTTATCGTCAGCTGTTCTCTGCAATTATTAACACTGTACACAGAATGAATTCTTAACAGTTTTGTTTTATTGGTGTGTAGCTCATGTTTTTAACAGATGACAACAAAATTACTAGAAGCTAAAATGCATGGTATAAAGGCAATTTCTGATTATGATTAATAATGAGAACCCATGGTATTTGATTTGTTTCCCTGGATACTGTTAAGTGATATGTAGTGGTTTTGCATATGGATAAAGCAGTCACAGAACTACAGATTTTCTGAAGTTGGAAGGGACTAAGAAAGATCGTAGTGTCCAACTACCTGCTTCTTGCAGGACTACCTAGAAGTACGTCATATGACTAGAAGTGTCATCCAGATGCTCCTTGAACTCTGTCAGGCTTGGTGCCATGACCACTTCTCTGGGAAGTCTGTTACAGTGCTCAGCCACCCTCTCAGTGAAGAATCTTTTCCTTATATTGTCTGAACTTTCCCTGATGCAGCTTTATTCCATTCCCTCATGTCTTGTCAACGGTCACCAGAGAGGAGATTAGCATCTCCCCTCTGCTGCCTCACTTGAGGAGGTTGTAGGCTGTGATGAGGTCTCCTTTCAGCCTTCTCTCCTCCAGGCTGAACAAACCAAGTGACTTCAGCTGCTTCTTGTGGGTCTTGCCCTTGAGACTTTGCACCATCTGGGCAACCCTTCTTTGGACACACTCTACTAGTTTGATGTCCTTCTTATATTATGGGGCCCAAAACTGCACACAGTACTCAAGGTGAGGCCACACCAGTGCAGAGCAGAGCAGGACAATCACTTCGATAGACCGGCTGGTGATGCTTTGCCCGATGCCCCCCAGGACACGGTTGGCCCTTTGGCTGCCAGGGCACTGCTGACTCGTATTCAACTTGCCATTGATCAGGACCCCCAGCTCACTTGCCACAGGGCTGCTCTCCAGCCTTTTGTTCCCCTGTGAAAAGGTCAACTAAAGTTTCCTTTGCACAGGCATTTTCCTACAAACAATGGGAGAAAGATTTGATTTTTTCAATATCATTGTAACATGTACTAGGCTTTCAACGTTTGCTATAATCACAGAGCTTAAGGCTTGTCTGTGCTGCAGTCTGTGTGTGGCAACAATTCACAAAGTTGTTTCTACCTAACTCTGAGCTAGTAGCTTCATTAACATTTGTAATGTGGGCACACCAACAGAGGGCTTACAAAGTGCAGAGCTTAATAAATACTTTGACAGTTAGCTGCTGTAGCCATCCTGGCTTAGGTGCCCTAGCAAGTTCAAAGTGAAGGATATCTTCACACTTAATGTGTGTATGTCCTCCCATACTTGCAGAAGACCAATGTAGTTCGAAGAAATCTCATGAAAGGACTGGAACAGGAGTGTTAGAAGTGATGGGAACATCACAGGAATGTAAGAATGATAAATTCCTTAGGATTTAAAAGATATTCAAGTTTTGGTATGAGAAGCACTGTATAAATTCTAAGTAAATGTGGGCAGCCTATTTTATGACTGTATGTCTGTGTAGCTCTATCCCCAGTAGGACCGCTGGTGGAAAAAAAAAAAGTGTTTGAGGAAGTAGAGCCATCCTTTAAATCATTTTCATATTATAAATCAATATTCTGCATAATAAAATGGGTTTTAAAAAAGAAAAAAGCATGTCCTTCTATCATTCTCTTTCTTATCTAATAAACTATTTTGAACCAGTGCTTCTGTTAGGGATGGGAGTAAAGTTATTTACAAAATCACCTGGAGCTCCACTTCTGAGAGAAAAATTGAGTCCACAGCATTTGTGACAGCATTATATTCTTTTATCGGAAGGAAATTCAGCTATTTGCATCTTAAAGGAATTGCTTCCTATTGCTAGACAGTAATATTTTAGTGTATATGCTACATAACTATTTTTTTTAATTTTATAATCAGTGCTAAGGGGCATAAGAAAACTCATGTATAAACAATATTTTTATGTGTTTCTTGGTAGATTTTTTTTTATCCTGTCCCAGAACTTGAAAATTTTACAGATAATAAACATGAGTCTAAAAGACAGTAATAAGGTTTTAAAGCTAGGTATAACATACTGGATAAGAAAATCACAAACAAGTAGTGAAGTGCATAGCTGTATTCTTTGCAGAAATAGTGGCCATAATACTGCTGATACTAGAACACATTTCTAAGTTTTATGATGCTGTGACTGTTTTCCATCTCTTTGGTCTCACTCTTCATGTTATATATTACCAGTCTTCAATAAGCACTCAAGCATACTGTTTTGGTGAAGGTGTTTTTTTTAATAAAGATTTCTTAAGTAGTCCGGAGTGGATGGTTATTCTGTGTCTTACCAGTTGTCTTTTGAATAAAAATATTCTCACAATTTCAAAGAAAAAGTTGTTGTGAACTAACAGTCGTTATTCCTTGCATGGCAGATCTCCGTCTTGATCACGTCATTGCTCTGACTGTGAAGCAACTTCACAGTGTTGCTTCAAAGTGACATAGAGCCCGCTGAGGCCTCTGGTCTTTTTGCATGTTCTGTTGATCGGGACAAACGGAGTGTTACAGGGACACATGGTGATGACGCAGTTTAAACTCTGTTCAAAACAATTAACAAGTAACTATAATGCTAATATTTATCCAGTGTTATGGTATGAAAGGTAGTGGTATGATCCCTTCAGGGACTGACTTGAGATCCAACACAACAGTTGTTTAATTCTCCACACCTGCAAAGGGTAGAGCCTCTGCATAGTACCGTGTGCTGGCCCTTGGATATTGCTCCAAATCCACTAGGTTTGTCCTGTTTTTAGAGGATTGCCTGTTGTCCTTTGGACCTTGCTGGATGCTGATAGTTGGCACTTCCCTTAAACCCCTCCAATTACAAACCAATAGTGGTTATTCTGAGCAACTTTTAAAAGTTAGTTTTTCTTGGATGGCTAAGCTTGTTTGGAATACAGAGTTTGTTCAAATACTGCATTCAGAGAAGAATTTTAAATATACTGTAAAAGGGTGTAATAGTGCTTACCCTGAACATTTGATGTCTTGGAACAAGCCCACTGAATGTACTCTCTGATGCTCGGGGGCCTGGAGCACATGTCAGGCATGGAAAGGCTGAGAGAACAAGTTTCATATGACCTTTGCAAAGAAGTCTTGGGGGGATCTCATTCCTGCATGTAGCTATCTCATGGGACACTACAGAAAAGAGGAAACCTAACTTGTCTCAGCAGTCCAACATGGAAAGGCAAGAGTGTGAATGAAATTTGGAAGATGGGAAATTCCAGCTTTATATAGAAAGAAACTTTTTGCTGTGAGAAGGGTGGTGAAACACTAGAACCAGAGATGAGAGAGGTTGTAGGATCTCTATGCTCGGAGACTTAACGCTCATCTGGATGCAGCTGTGAGTCAGCCTGCTTTGACAGGACTGCTTTGAGCAGGGGGCTAGACTACAGAGCTCCAAAGGTGACTACAACCTTATGTCATTCTGTCATTTGATTGTCCCAATCCAGTCCATCTTCCTAAAAAACAATCAACCGAACAAAAATTACCCAACACATTATTTTCCTAGTATGGTAACCACCATTCACTGAGCCCTGCCTGTAGTTAGATACGTTAACTCCTCTAGGTTAGCATCCAAGTCAGTAGTGTTTCTGATTTCTTCGTCTATTTTTTGCTTCCTAACAGTTTGTATGCTTTGACCTTTAAGTAAGCAAGGTGGATGTACTGAAGTGGCAATGCTTATTCAGCTGGCTTGGCTCCACTCCCATTTCTTCCTTATCTGAGGCATCTACATTTTATACTGCATGAGGGTGGTGTTTTATGAACCAAATCCAAGACAGACTGTAGGTCAGGGTTGAGTGGTTGGATGTATAAAGTCACCGAGTGTTTCTGCCAACTTGTTTTGTCTCTCAGTACATTTAAACATTATGCAAGGTACCTTAAATATGAGTCTTGTGGTTTTTGACAGTGTTCTGAACAGATTTTTTTTAATTTTGTGATTGGGAAATTTGAATATTTTTGTGGAGAATTTTCCTTAGTGATTATATTTTTCCTTAAAAACAGTGAAGCTCTGACCTTTAAGGGAACATTCTAACTTTAGCTTTGCACATGACAGGAAAAGTTAAAGCTATTACAATTTATTTCTTGGAAAACTGGAAGACTTTCCTCTAAAACAAAATGGAAAACAAATGCACTTAAATGTTAACTAAGACTTTTTAATTCTGGGACCTTTAGAACAGATAAGATTTGTAGAATATTTGAAATACTTACCTAGAAAACTTTTATAGTGTTTCGGTGAAGAATCCTGTGTAAAAAAAACTAAAAAACAAAACAAAACCAAAACTGCACTTCTAAAAATATGGAAAAGACATGAAGTTTTGCCCTTATAGTGTAATCATATTTCTTTTATTTGTAATTTTAGATTGATAGATAACTTCTATTAAAATTCGCCGGTACTTCATTTAATAGTACGTTATTCTATTTAACCTGTTCCATCAGGAATGATTCTGTTATTGTTGCCCCAGTTTACTCTGAATAAAGAGTTTATGACCTTTTTCCATGGTCACTGAACATTGTATCAGGAATTTCATTTTAGTTGTCAGATCAGTCTGTCAGTCTTGGGAACTTATGGCAGAAGGGTATTAAGCTTATGCTCCTTAATGATGGATGTCACCAGGAGCAGGAGTGAGGGGGCACCTCAAGACAGCCCTAAGGCTTGGATAGGCACAGAATTGGAGCTCATGTTCTCTCTGTTTTTCTGCAAATGCAGTGTCATTTAAGATCATACAAAGTTCAGAATGCAGAGTTTCTAAATCAAGGTTTTCCCCTTCTTCAAGAGTTTTGGCTTGGGTTGTTTTGAGGGTTTTTTCATGGTCACAAGACTGTTAAGCGTTCACATATTCTTTCATCGCACTTTATTTGAGCATTTTTGATAGAAGTTTTGTGCATAACCTTCAGGATCTTGTGATTATTCATGTAATTAAAATCCTCTGCAGTTTTTTTGACACCTAATGCTTTCAGTTTAATTTGCACTCCTTTTCAAAGCAGCTCTGAAACCTGTAGGTGTCTGCTGTCAATGGTCCCAACTCTACTTATGCAGTGGTGCAAGATGTGTTACCATTATCAGTCAGGAATGAGATATCATGATTAAATAAAACCACAGTCTAATAACAACACCTGTTTAATCCTTTGTCCTGGTCAGGAGAGCACACTGAATGTTATACATTATAAGAGGAAGTATTGCAATGGTAGGCAGAAAAACATCGTGCATGTTACTCCATGTGTACATTTTGGGTTCCTCCTTTCAAAAAGTTTACCATAGAACAGTAAAAAGTGCAAAGAAAAGAGACACAGATGATCTAAGGTCTGGAATGGCCCCTGTGAAAGAGATTACTCTTCCGTATGCTTTAGTCCGTATGCTAGCATGCAGTCAGGTGAATAGGGAGCAGTTTTGCTGTTCACTGTATCTACTAACACAAGATCTGTATTACAATAACCAAAGACAACTTGCAGTTGGGACCTTAAAAACTGACAGAAGTGATACTGTTTCCTGTAGGGCTATGTTCAGCTCTCAGCTCTGTCCA
This sequence comes from Lepidothrix coronata, assembly GCF_001604755.1. NCBI lineage: Eukaryota > Metazoa > Chordata > Aves > Passeriformes > Pipridae > Lepidothrix > Lepidothrix coronata. The sequence continues at coordinate 497,094 of NW_016690486.1, read as the reverse complement.
TACTTGAAGTAAAAAATAGACTGGACAAATTAATGAAGAAAAATCCATTGAGAGCTATTATGTTCTAAAAATCTACTTCTGGCTCAAAGTCCTTGGGCTGTGAATTCCTAGAGGCTGAGGAGAGTGTCCTGTGTACCTGTCTTGTACTTTTAAGGCTTCTTCAGTTGATGAGTGTTTTAGATAGGTTGTTTGGGTAAGTAGACTTTCTGTTAGAACTGAGTTAGATTCTGCTTTATATACTGAAAATGCGTGCATGGGATTTTAGTTACTAGCTGTAGAAATTTGTCTCACTGATTCCATTTTTGTATGAGAAACCAGTTTAATTTTTTATGACTTAAACAGATTGACTTGTTTTCTGAAGCAAATTATTTCTTAGAGAAATTAGCAAGTTAAAAATACACAGCTCTGAGTCATGAGGTTAATTTCCAGTCTGTGCTGTTTATTTGGTTGGCTGTAAAGAGGTTGGTATTAGTACATGTGAGTTAAAAATTAACAGTAATTCTTTAAGAATTAGTATTTACCCAGATTCTCTGTTTATGGAGAAGTTTCATAGTTCTCAATGTTTATCATAGCACGTTTCTACAGTATTTTTATTACATCAAAGCTCTTTTCACTCAGTCATTATAATTAGACAATTTTCCTACTTATTAGAGAAAAAATATTTGGGAGGTCGTTGGGGATGGGTGAAGGGATAAATGCACTCCTTTTTAATTAAAGATTTAACGGGCATCACCATCTTCAGAAACCACATAACTTCTCTCACACCACTGTCCTCCAGTGGTGTGAGAGAGGTTCTGTGGCATTTACTGCCTTTCTCCTACATTTTAATTTAAATAATGCAACAAAAGTAGTTAATCTTCTGGATTGGTAACTAGTTCTGCTGTGAATAAGATTAAACAAAATAAATTCTTTGTCTTTTGTTGTCCATTTCCCCCCACTTTTATCAGTAAATGGTAAATCTCACTTACCATTCTTTAAGATTTTTGTCCCATTCTCACAGTCTTGCAATGCCCATACTTTGGACACATTTCATTTTGTTTAGTTCTTTTCCCATAATCAGTTTGTAATTTTGTAATATTTATATATATGTGTGTGTATATATAAAATATGCATCCATACGTGTGACATTATTTATGTTAGTAATCTCACAGTCTTCGTGACCTTGTAAGTGTTTTTCATACTGTATCATGTGACATAAAAAAGAAGAAATGTACCTGGTGGCAGGAGTTACATGTTAGTTGATTGTGAGCAGCAGAAGAGGGAGTGAAGAGAACAGCAGCTTTGGGAAGCTGGCAGGGTTGCTCTAGTTTGTAGCTGCTGCATGCCTCAGGGATGGCTGGAGTGCAGCTCTGCAGCATTCCCTCACTCCCACCCCAGCTTGGCCAGTCACTGAGTCACAGATTGAGCTAAGGGGCACATGGAGACTTGGGGAGGAGGAGGGACTGTAGCACCATCCTACAGCAATGTGCAAATGTGTGAAACAGCAGGTGCTGCAGAAAGACAGAGATTCTTTCTAACATGAGACTTCACAAGTCTAATAACAAATTATGTCCTTTATGACCTTTAACTATCAAGTTATAGGGAGAAATCATGACCTTACCATAGTTTGTGTGAATTTTATGTAACATTTTAAATGGAACCACCTCCAATGTTTACCCAAGATGATTAATATCTAAATTTAAAGATTTATTTATTTTTGCTGTAGAAGCAATATTAAAGCAAAATCTCATTTCTTCCACACTTTGTGTTTGTCAGGCTGATTTAGAGCAAATTGCCAGTTTATTGTTCCTGCTAATGTAAAAACCAAGACAAAGAGAAAGCATTTAAGAGAACATGTATACTGAAGTAAATCTGGGATGCATGCTTTTCAGAATAAGATTTTGTTGATCTTATGACCAGAATTTTACTGTGACAGTATCACTGTTCTGTCAAACAGCTGAAATACCTCTCTTAATCTCATCTAAATAAATATTGGTGTAGGAATGAGGAAGTTGCTGACTGTACCTTTATTGACCATCTGCGTTCTGATAACTAAGGTACTGAGCTATTGTGTGCTTCACAATAGGGTTTGTAAAAGAATATTGAACATCCGTGAATGGTTTCTGACTGGCAGAGGGTTCCACATTAAGCATCTGAACTCAGATCACTTGTCTGGAAATTTTTCTGGTTTGGCTTCAAAAATGTATTCTTTATGCATTCCTTATGTTAATGTCTTCCTGAAGAGTTCATATTGCAGGGTGATAATTAGATTTTAGAATGTCAGTCTTCCACAAGCAAAACAATTTACATCTTAATATTCTACTTTCAACTTTCTGGTTTTACCTGTAGTCATTTACTCATTGTTTTATAATCTTAGTTTCTAAATATATTTTGTTTTATAAAATGTTTTTATAGGCAAGCTAAAAAATCATTGCTTTGCTAAGGAAGATTCATAGCCATATATATGCAAACAGATTAAGCCTACCATGATCCACTCTTAGTTTCCCCACTGTAACTTTCTAATTACAATTATAACTGTAGCATCATCTCAAAGACTCAGATGAAATTTTGGTAATCTTTTTTTTTTCTTCATTCCTCTTAGGTTTGTCTTTTGAGTCCCCTGTTTGTACTACAAGGTTCAGTTTCTGCCCCTTGCTTGTTTTGACCAAGTAGTTCCTTACTGATAATATTGAGTACAGGAAGCAAAATTGTGCCCTAGTACTCTTTTTCTTTCCTTTGCATATACTGAGTTCCTTTCACACTCCTGCCTACCAAACAAGATAACCTGTTCAAATATCATTATGCTAAATACAGTGAATGACATTTTTCACTGATTTCAGTTCAACTGATCGCCACGAAGTGATCCCTGTGGCAGATACTTAAGCACTGTTTGGTGGGTGACATTGTTTTCAATTTTCTGTTGCTATGTCATGTGATTTGATATGGAGTGTGGCAATAATTTAAATCTTTACAAAGAAAAACCAGATTTCTTTCTGTTACTTATTTAAGTAAAGTATCTTTTCTCCTTGGTGCATACTTTATTTGCTTGACTGAAGCAGAAAGAATGCATACAATGGTTGATAGCTCCTTTCACTATTATAGAGGGCCAAGAATTATTCTTTAAACAGTACAATTTGTTTGTTACTGTACATTCTGAAGTTCCACATTTGTTCACCCTTTGTCAAGTTCTGGAGCAGGATTTAAATTCCCTGCACGTAGCTATCTTTAGGGCTCACATCTGGATGGCACTGCAGGAGCATATTGCTGAAAGCAAGCAGGGTAGCAGTTTTGATGGTAACAATGGAGTCTGAGAAAATACTGGATGCCTGAATAAGATTCCATTAAAAAGGGGGGAGTGAGAGGGATGTCTAATGCAGTCCATTTAATGCAGAACTCTCCAGAGAGTGAAGTGGGGATTATGCCTGCTCCCTTGCTTATTAAAGACTGGTATAGAAGATGCTTGTTGGGCGAATGGTATCTCTATAACAGACACTCTAATACTCATGAATAAGTTTCTAATTATATCTTAATGATATCAGCCACAAATAGGAAAACAAAAACCTTTGTCTCCCTGAGTGGTTACCTTAGTGGCTGCAGGATTGGCAAGGTTTAGATTTTCCATCTCCTCTCACTAATCCCAGGGGACTTCATTGTGAGAAATGAGACTTGTTTATGATGGTGAATTAGATTGCTGTAAAAGGTTATTTCAACAGACAGTTGGGAAATCATAATAGAATAATTTAGTAAAAATGGGAGCTAAAGTATGCTTAATGAAACATGATTAGATTTAATTTTCCTGCTATTTCAATCATTAAAGGTACATTATCCTTTCTCAGACCTCATTTGGGCTCTTTGCCATGGACCCACTCTGAGTAACAGACTGAAACTTGCATGTTCCATTAGGATATGAAAATGCCTAATGATACCCTAGTCTCCTCTCCCTAGCTTTTGTAAAATTTGTGTTACCAGCTTTTCAGGTATATTTTAGCTGTTTTCTCTTTGATCCTTTTATTCCCTCTCACATCTGTTGTATACATTTTCAGTATGAATAACTGTTCAGGGAGGATAGGTTGAATGAAATGAAGTAAAAGACTGATATAGTTACCTAATAATTGTGAAATGGCTTGTTATGAGTAATTAAAAATTGTTAATTTAGTTATTACTGGGATTCTGTGTTCTAACAAAGTAAATATTTTAATCACTTCATATGAAATATGTTTTCATGCTGTCTTAATCTGGTGGTGCAACTGTTCAGGTTTTGGGGGGTTTTTTGGTTTCGGGTTTGGTTTTTGGTTTGTGGGGGGTTTTTTGGTTTGTTCATTGATTTGTTTGTTTGTTTGTTTGTTTTGAGTTGGGTTTTGTTTTATTATTTATTATTGTTCTTTATCCTTTCCTTTTACAGTGCAATGACGCATTGTGTGACATCACATATGGGCTAAAATTTCTGTCTGTCCTCTAGTGTCAATGAGTTTAGTTCTTGATGATATTGTATGACTCTCTCTTAGCATCAAAATGCTACTTTGATCTAAAAATACCCAACTGCTTTTCAGGCTATGATTTCATATGAGAATAAAACTGCTCTTTTTCAGTAGACAACTTGGACAGAGCAGCAGAACATTGCTGGTAGGAACTGGTCGTGGCTCCACAGCTTTCAGGACCCCAGTGTGTTGGCTGAGGGAGGAGATATAGGGGTTTCATGATGTTATTCCAATTTGGCTGTAGGTTTCACTGAGAAAGGCTTCTTTTGTTCAGGGTGAATTTTCAGCCCAGAATTCCATGGGAGGCAGAGGAGAAAGACAGACCTCAGGGTAGCCAGTGGCACGTTAATCAGAATGCTTTAGGGGAAGGGCCCAAATGCAGATCCCAAGTTCAGTATCACCCAGAAGGAATGGCTGACAAAGGGTTTCTAAAGCTCAGAATAAGTATTTTGGCTACTAAGCAAGATGCTTTACTAACATGTCTCACCATCTCCTGCTGAAGTCGCTTTGGTTTGTATGTATTAAATTTTCCTTATAACAGAGCCTTCTGATGATCTGGGCTTTCACTTAAACTGAGGAGAAGTAAAACAGCTTAAGTCCTCTACATTTCCTGTGAATCAGTGTGGGGTACAGGTGGTATGAGAATCTAGAGAGTGTGTCAGTGTGCATTGGGAATGTTATTTTAAAGTCTTAAGTTTTTGAGGAAATGTGACGTCTATCTCTGTTTTGAAAGAGCATAGAGTCTCAAGTCATTTTTCTGTGGGGCTAGAATAGTTTCATTTGAACTCTGTAAGTCACAGTTAAAATAATTTACAAGAAAATGTACTTGTATGTATATTCATGTGCATGTATATATATTTAACATATCCTATATTCATTTTGAAGCAATAGACATAAGTTCTCATATAATTGTTTAGTATCTGTTTGTTACTGAAATGAGCTATATGAGGGGTAAAAAACCATCACTTTTTAAGGGCTTGAAGGTGCTGTGTTACACTATAATGGCACTGGAATCTCCCATGTTTCCAGGCAATAGTTGCCTTAACAGTGGCGAAAAGCAGGAAGATTTGAATTGAACCTATGCTTGGGAAAAAACACATACTGATGACTGGAATGCATCTCTGTCATTAAGTGGAACTTGATTTTGTAACCTATACCAATTTTAAACCTGATTTCTTAAAGTTAATTTCTTGAATCAATATGTAAGTATCTAAATAGAAATGACTGGGAGAAGAGATGGGGCAAGACTATGAAGAAAACTATAATAATGTATTTGAAAATTACCCTGGAAAGATGTGCAAAAAGAAAAATGCTGTTTAACATTTTATTAATAATAGTAATAACAAAATGCAGTATAACTTCCTCTATCTTTGAAAAAGAAGTAGGACTTGCTTAGAAGAGCCTCCAATCTTGCTGTTGTTAACCATTCTTGATTGTCTTTGATTCACCTGTTAATCTCCTAAGAAAATGGAATAAATTATGAGTGAGATCATATGTAGCAACAAGAGGTATACTTACTTTCAAGTCATAGCATCTGATACTGTTTTGTAGATGCTTATGAGCAGCAGAATTGGTTTCCTTTCCTTGTATTCTTGTAGATCTGAGTTAAGCTTTTAAATTTTAAGTTGTACCTTTGCTCTTCTTTGTGATGTAGGAGTTGACTTCAGAACAGGTGACAGTAAGAGTTAGATTCACAATAATAATTTATTAACACATACAAATTTATTATAAATTTATTTATTACAAATACTTTATTTTAAAAATATATTTATTACCAACCTTATTATTAAAAATTTCTTTGTTTATAACTAAATATTATAAACATTATTATTAAAATTATTTAATTTATTATAAACCTCATATTGCAAGTATATTTTGCGTAATAATAATTACTATTATTGCTGCTCTTGTTAGCTGTCATTTCTTTCTCCATTTTACTTCCTTCTCATCAGGCAGACTGCTGCTAGCTAAAGAAACAGTTGCCTTTCAATATCAGTAAATTCTAGTGGCTGGAAGATATAATTCCTGTGACTGGTGTTGCATTCATGCTGTCAGTATTTTATAGAGCCAAAATGGGGCTGTCATTTCGTAAGTATGTTTCTGAAATACATACTTGAAATATGACCTCCTAAAGTGAACTTTTCGTAGGGTCGCATGTACAGATAGAGCAAGTATCAAATGTAAAGCAGGATGAAAACAAATAAAAGAATAAAAAATCATGATGAAATTAAAAAATACTGGTTTTGTCTCAGAACAACATAACCAAGATGTCTATTCTGTCTCTGGTTCTGCCACCACAGAGAACTCCTTTAAAAGCAAACTCTGTAGAGTCTGGAAACTGCAGCAACATCCTGGAAGAATTTAAGCAAGGAGAAGTTACAGTCATTTAGCCTTGAAGTTCTGTCTTTATAGTCTCTAGATTTATTTATTTTTTCTTTTTAATTTTTCATCTTGACTGCATGCTGTTTCTTGTGGTAAACAGTTATAAAGCAAAATCATGTTAACCTTGCAGAGAATTTGATTAAGGAATGGGGTTGGTGACTTGTTTGTTGGACACCAAGTTAGGCTGATGAGTGATTTGTTATCTCTGTGGGAGATTTTTGGATAACAGTAAGCTTCCTTCCTGTTGTGTCTACAAGAGAAAGTGTGGTTTTAGTATTTACATAGAATAAGTAACTGTACTTTTATTATCTTTTTGTTTTTCTATTTGTTCCCGTTGGAAAGTTGTCTGACTATAAATACAAACTGCTCCTTTCAAATGTGGTTCTTAGTATCAGACTTCTTTCTCTGAGAGCAGTGAGTTTTTTTGCTATAGGAACGCCATATTTTTTTAGGCCTGGATTTCAGCAGTACTTATTTTTGTAAACTGGCATTAAGAGACATACCAAATGCTTCAAGTCTTATTTAATAAATATGTGTATCAAATCCACTTAGGAGAATTTTAATTGCTGTGACGCACACACATAGTTAGGACTACTCTGAATCCTAACCTTGCCTTCAAATTTTTAATCTTTGCCCCAATATCATAGTTCAATTTTGTTCAGACCATTGATTTCACCTCAGCTGCTTTTATTCTTGGACTTCATACACACAGCGTGGCATAAGAAGAAAACACATTCATCTTCAAGTTCCTGAATAAGTGCCAAGATAACACTGTGATACATGGAGTATGAAAGTGTGTTTGTGTAATACACATACTGTTTATCAGGGAACATTAACTTGAGATAGAGTTGAGAATAGAGATTATATACCACTAATTTATAGAAGAAATTTTACAAAGATAGTTTACCCATAAACCCCATTCCTATAGTTCACAAAGATGCTATAATAATATACCAAAAGTATTTTTTGTTTCCTGGATTTGTAAGTATTTAATAAGGTGATTATGATAAGGATTTGCTAATTCATGGTCCTTAATTAACTGATTAAAAAAACCCCAAACAAACCAACAAACTCAACACATATGTGAGTCTACCATCCATTATACTTTTTTTCAGTGTTCAGTCATCTGGAAAGAAAATTGCTAAAATGGAGGAGATACCCAATTCTGTAACCTTCTGCAATGTCAGAAGGAAATGAAGAGGCTGGTGATTTGAAAGTTGTTGTAATTTCAATCATGGATTGTCTTGTCTTGACCATGGATATTAAGCACAGAAAAATTATGCCAAATAAAATCTCCCTATGATATTTCTTTAGAGTACACATGAATTTTACTCCTAAGCAAAAACCCTTACTGTTTGAGAGATAATGTTTATTGAATATAGCACCACAAAACAGCAATACGTTGATGAGTAAAGTTATTTAACAACTTCTTACTTACACAGTGTTTTACAAGGTAGAGTTTTCATTTGCATCAACCAGTTCATTATTTCTCTTGCCTTACCTGTCCTAGTAGGAATGTAGTTTCTTAGAGCATGATTGCTTGTCTGTCTAACCCCATGATAGGAACATGAAAGAAATGTCCTTTCATGGGATAATAATGCTGGCTGTATTCCTTCAGCACTTCTGCCAGTCTGTTCATTGAGGAATATTGTTAGTACTCCCCTGTTTCCTGCCTTGTGGTTTGGTGCCTCAGTATCAACTAGAAGATGTAGCTTGCTGCTATAGGAGTAACTTGGGTGGGGAAGGGCTGGAAGATGAGTTTGCTAGGACGTCTATGGACAGTAGTATGTGCACTTCTAGCCGAATGAAGTGTTGATACCTAGTAGAGTCTAACTATTGAGTATTTTTGTTTTCTAAATGCATGTCTCTTTGGGAACATTCACCATCTCTATGAACAGGTGTCCAAGAATGAGATTAACTTAGAAAAAAGATATAAAATATAAGATGAGAATTTCCTAATGTCTTTCAGACTAGTAATTGGCTACTTAACTAATTCCTAAAGTAACTAATAATAGAAATTAAGGAATAATATATTTTGAAGGTGCCAACTCTAATGAGACTATACCATGATTCTAGTAACAGAAGACTCAGCAGATGTTTCCTTTTGGTTTACCAGCTCTTCACTGTTTTCAAGTTTAATGTAATTTGAATGAACTATTCATCAGCCTTCTCTGTTGCATTTACAAATTGAGTAAATGTGAATGTGTGGAAAAAAAAGCAATGTATTTCAAGCTAAATAGTATTTTGGTGGTAGAAGGCATAAAGCAAGGAGTAAAAGCAAAAATATTAAACATGTAAATGTGATTTTCCTGCCACTTGAATATATCTGTCCTCAACCCAACTAAACTCTGGTAGGAAAAAGCATTCTTTCCTCATTCAGACAAACATTCAATTTCCCTGCACTTCTTTGTCAGCCCATGGCTTCTCATTCAACACATTTTTTGCCAACACCATTGAATTTTAAGGAAGTCCGTGACTAAGAAGAATAGAACATTCAATTTGACATTAAGAGGGACAATGGATATTTTTGCTATCCCTTTTACTTCTTCATAAAAGTTTAGTTCTTTCTCAGTTTTTGGGGTTTTTTTTGGAAAATGTCAGGAAAGGCATTTCAATCTTGATCTTGCACACCTCAGTAGGCAGTGTAAACTGAGTCAGTATCAGTTTTTGATTCTAAATACTGCTTTAGCAATTAGCTATAGAGACAGGAGCAGGTTCTGAAGGAGAAGAGACAGACACCCATTCCTTAACAGCTGCTGATGGATTAAAGAACACAGAGTATAGGAGACTTCTTTCCTTGTGCTTGCAAAGTGTCCTTTGCATCAAAGCAAAATCCATGTAGAAAAAAAGATGACATTCTGAGTTTTTTAAGAACTAGCTTTTAATTAATGCTGAAAATGCAAGTTGGATAAGTGAATATTTTGGTATGGTGATTTTTGGCATAATGGTTGATTGCAGCTCCCAAGTGCCTTTGCAGTTCAAATGCTTCACTGCTACATGAGACTCCCCAAAGCATCTACAGATTTATGATTCTAAATATGATATCCACTGATATCAGGAAGTTTAATTGTCCAGAGTGAGATGTCTATATAACTTCTTTTCCATATTGTCTCTTCAGTTGTGCACAAATTTTTCTTTTAAGGGAATTTGAATGTAATTCACAATGAATAGTTTTAATCCTTGGGAAGCTACTTGCTTGGATACTTCTTTCTGGGTAATGGTAAAATTGTTTTTATATAAAATTGCATCTGAATGTCCTCTTTATGAAGGAGCCTCACTCTGCTTGTGAGAGGAACCTTCTCAGGCTCCCTCTGTTAACAGAAGAGAAAATTTTCCATGAGAGTGCATTCTTTCCCTAAGGTTTTTAGGTGCAAAAGGAGAAGTGCTGAGGTTTCATTGCTGCCAGAAATTCAGGTGCAATTTTGTAGGAAGAAGAAATGTTATTGTATTTAGAGATCTGCTGCTAAATTACTTTGCAATTTATCTGTAACAGTGAATGTAAGATTGCTCATTATTTTTTTTTGTGTTGTGCTGCAAAAAAATGTACCTTTTTTGTCCAAAAAATAGATAAAAAATGGTCCATGAATTTCATTGAATTGGATCATGGGTTTTCTGTTTTTGATTTGTTTTTGTTTTTCAACCAAGATGACTGATTCGCTGAAAATTGTCTTATAGAAACTTACATGCTAATAGCTGCTAATAGTTTTTTGGTTAGACAAATAAAAAGCAAAAGGAAAGACAAAAAGGAATTCTTACTCAGAATTTGGGACTTTAAAATTTACATGTTCATTTTAAAGATGTATCGATATCTTTGAATCTTTCTCTTTTCATAGTGGTATAAACGACAAGCCTTCATGTGGTTTTGCTTTTAATAACCTTGAAGATTTTCTTCCTCCAATTCTGATTTAAGTATTCTTTTCTTCATATAGTTTATAAATCTCATGTTTGCTGACATAAAACAGTTTTATAATCCTTAACTAGCTGCATAAATTTTCCTGTTTGGCTTAGCATGGTTTTATTCAACTTCCACAAGTCCAAAACATGATGTGGCCCTCTTGAAGGAGGAGAAGATGTTAAAAATACTGTGCTTGTTTACTTCTCTGTTCTTTGAAGCTGTATTCTCACAGAATTTGGAAATAAAATTACAAGAGAAAGGGCAATGGCTTTATTTATATTTTCTATTCTTAATGTTTGTTATGCAAAATAAGTACTTGTATGATATTTACAGAAGCTGGTTTTCTAAAAGTAAAAAATTTCATGTTTTCATTCTTTAGAACTCTAGTTGTTGTGAATGCCGTGTTTCATCCTTATACCTTGTGAGATTCTGACCATCAACACAGATAAAATTGCATGCTTGTCTCCAAGATGACAAGGAATTTTGGGAAATGAAAAAGATGTAAGAAACGAGTTGCAAAATAAAGAGACAGATTGTTAGGCTTTTGAAAATATGAAATTATGTATGGCAAGAGAACACATTTGTAAATTGATAATTTTCTCTTAAATAGATGCTCTTCTCAGAAAATATCTTGTGAAATTTTGCATTGCTTGCTGCAGTGGGTATTAGAACAAAATCTAAGACTAATTCTACTGCTTTCTGTTGGTTGATACTTGAAATCCTAGTCCTTCAAAATCTCTACTGGCTCCCTATCCTCAGCTGACTTTGCTTAAGCACTTGCAGATTTTCTTTATTTTTCGGTATTCCAACAGGAATTTCTGTGAAAGTTGCAAGACTTATGATCTTCATGTGTGGACTGAATTTGTCACTGTTGTGATACATCTGAAAAGCATGATCATTCTAGAAATTGGTTGTCAGATTAGTAGTTGCTCCTTTTTGTGTGACCATACCCAGAGGGAAATATTTGGAAATATTAGCTCTGGTAGAACTGCTTTTGAAAAGGGCTGATTTTTGAAAAGCAGAGTAACAAGAGACATGACCATGCTTACTTCTGACTTAGATCATTAATAAGGAAAATAGTATTACCTTGATGTTAGAGATCCATATGTATATGCTCTCAGTTTGTGCATAACTGGTCTTATGCATGAAAAGCCACAAAATGTTAAAGATTAAATTAGCCAACTAGAAAAGTTTCTGATCCTCTGTTTCATAAACAAAGTAATAGAGCAAATCAAAATAAACTAGGTTGAATGCAATATTAAACTATGTTCTTGTAAAGTGGTCCTTGTTAGCACCAATGTTTTGGTTTATTTCATTTCAACTATACTGTGACAAAAAAAGAATCATCCCATAAAAATGGCATCTTTTAAAAACTATAATTTGAATATGGTTTGTTTCTATAATTTTCTTCTTTCAATGGATTTAGTGTATGAAAAATCAAACCTCCATCTTGCTATGTCCCCTTATTTACCTAACATGTGTTCATAGATCATGTGCAAGCTTGAGAAGGAGAGGCACTTTACAGTTAAAGTTTAATCACATTGAAAGAGCAGTACTGTGGTATATTATATAGTGGTCCTTAGATTTACATATAGCATATCTGTAAACATAGCATTCAGTGCTTTCTCTTCTGGATTCTTAGATACATGAGTAGGAGTCATGTATGTGAAGCCTCCCAGACTGGAAACTTCTTATCACAAATGCTATCTGTTATGTTATTTAAAATGTAATTAAAATACTGTAGTTTTCCTAGAGCTGTTCTAATAGACTTAAAGGAAAAGGCAGCTTTAGCCATAGTATCTTGCCAAGATTCCTACTCTTTCTTTGCTAATTCACACCCTTTTACCTAACTGACTTTAAATAAATACTTCAGCTGATTTCTTTTGTGAAAGTACAACCCTTCAAAATTAGAATGAAAAGTTTAATGGCCTAAATACAGTTCAATCCTATTTGAAAAGCCTGATTTATCTTCCATGGTTTCTTTTTTTTCTAATACTAGTATTTCCTTGTTATGCCCTTGGTATTTCATAGCTGTCCTTTTTAAGCACTGAAGCAATTAGTTCTGAGAAGGCTGATTCTTCAGGGTCCAGTGCTTTCCTGCCTTTCATTTGCCGAAGCTGTACATTTTAATGAAGTTGTTTCATCTGTGTTGCCAAACACTAGAATTTTGCTGCTTCAATTCTAATTATCTCTGCTGGCAAATGCTATGTTTTATTAAAGCTGTCAAGTGCACTGTTCATTAAATGTCCACAGTCAGTGGTGCTGTGCACACAAATTAGATCAGCTTTACTCCTTGATAGATTATGAAGTTAAATATTTTTATATAAACCTCTAAAATTGTGTCTAACAGCAATCAGTGATGACTTAGATAAGTAAAGCATACCTGCAGCTTCTTGGAACCTAGTATCTTGTCAAAAACCATCTATGAAACATATGTTAAATCACTAGTACCACAGCTGAGTATACCATTTGTATGATTATTTAATTCATTAAGATACCATTTTCCTTCCTCAAGATATCTACATTGCATCTTGAATTATGCTTTATATGTGTCGAGGGTAAGATAGGTTTTGTTATTTTTGCTTTGATATAAAGTAAAGCATCAGTGCTAGCCTTTCGGTAGAGGGTTGTATAGTATAATTGATGTCCATTAAAAGCAAAGATGGCTTCATTTAAATGTTACTAACCTGGAGAATGTGAAAGATTACTATCGTAATCAACTAACAGCTCCTCTTCTAATTGCGTATCTGAAAGGGGAATTTTACTACAAGATGTTTATTTCAAACATATGAAGCAGTAACAGAAATATTATACTTGCAAAGAAAATATTTGAGTCAGCTTCTCGTTTTGACATCTGTAGATTTTTTTTGCTTTTGTTAATTTTATGTTCTCACTGTGTGTATCATTATTTTCAGTAGCACAAACAGTCATTCTTGCTATTTAATGTATTGTTTTCCAGATTAAATTCTAGAGAATTAATAAGATATTGTGATGATAGACTACCAGATAAACATATTGTTGATTTTTTGGAAAAAATGTTTTTCTTACCCTCCAGCTATCTGTAGGGCAATAACTTCAAATTTATTTTTAATACCATAGCTTTATGGTATCTGTTTTCTGTATTGGTTACCTTATCTTTTGAAGAATCTTGTGTTTATACTTTCAAACTTTGCTTTTGAATTTATCAGGCTACATTTCAAACCTTTAGAGGAACAGATATTTATTGTGCTCTTTATAGAAATCATAAATAACCTCTCAAAGTGCTATGTAAAATAAGTAGATTTTAAGAGCTCTTGTATATATATTTTTTAGGATTTGGTAGGAGACTACAGTCCTTCAAAGGACTATGAGGCACTCTTCCTTGTCTCTTCTCCTTATGATCCAGTTTAAAGTGCTCTAGCGTGAATAGAAAATTCACATAGCCTGAAGTTGAATAGGAGGCTGTGTATGTTTATGTATTTTATTATCTGCTAATGTATTATGCCTTATCATATGTATTTCATGGTATTTATAGGAAATAATAGCATTTAATTTTAGTTTTGTAGTGCAGAAGCAGAAAGTGTTCCTTTGTGTGTATTCCAGAGGTGAAGTGATTTTTGTCATCTGAAATGCTTGACTTCAGACAAAGTCTTTCATGTTCAACTTCAACTTTTTTCAACTGCCTACTGTCAGACAGGAGATGGACCCAAATAGGTGGTGTATTCTGTGGCAGTGAAGTAGTTGAGCAGTACCAATACTGAGAGATTTTCTGGGAATGGGAAGCATGGAAGTCACCCAGGTGCATGTGAAAAATCTACAATACACAAAATATGACAATTTGTTCTTAGTGTTGTTATTTTCACTTTGGATGTATGTTTCTATTTGGCTTTGAGTCTGAAAAATTGGACAAAATCTTTCCTGAATCTTCTAGGGAGATTTGAAATGTATTCAGACTTATATTTACATCTAGACTCGGATTTGTAAAATCTTGTCCTATTTTGGCTTCTTGGAAATTACCTGAGTTAAGTAATTTCTCTAGTGTGTATAAATAAATGCTTTGACTGCACCACCTTATCGACCCTTTTCAGGGTGAGTATGCAAGTGTAGTGAATATAACAGGGAAATAAATTTCTTTATAAACCTTGATGCCTTCCTTTCCTCAGTGTAGTCTCAACAATTGTGAAAAATCACTGAAGCAATGATCAAACAAAGACATTATAAGAGTGATGTAATTCAATACAGAAATAGGCTTTTAACATATCTGTGTAATTTTATACTTATGACTATATACCAACAAAAGCAACAGAGATTTTACAACTTATGGTGGGTTATCAAGCTGAAACTGAAAAGAGTAAAATTAATGTCATTAATAAAAAAAATACCATACAAAGGGAAATATTTCTGGTTCTGAATATATAGAGGTTAAGTTGATAAAGTTCTATGCCATTTTAAGAAGTCCTAAGATTTTAGACCTAACTAGGAATTCTTTCAGTTTAAAAGAACATGGGAGAAGTTTTGGTCCAAGGTTTTAGATCCTGAAATTGATATTATCTACTAAGATATTTGGTTGGTTTTATTGTATTTTAAATGTTGAATTTTAAGGGATTAAGAAAGTATGGCTTTTGCATTACCACTGTCTTTTAAAGGGAATAGTCTTCTTCTAACCTTGCAGAAGGAATAATAGATTTTTTAATTTGGATTTTGTTTTGGTTTGTTTTGTTTTTACAGGGACATCAAGACAGTATACTTGGGAATACAATGCAAACTGTAATCGCCTTACTGAATAACATCGTTGCTAACAAAAGTACAAATATGATGTTACTCTTTAAAGAAGGTATCTCATTTTTATCTTTATTCCCCTTACTGTAGATGTTTCCTAATCTGTAATATCTAACACTGTGTGAAACTAGACTTGAATGTATTTAGAATTTATAGTGATTGTTAGATAATCACATCGTAACTGATGTACTCCTCATCACTTCCTCTTACTCCCTTCCTGATTCGATTATGAGTTTAACTTTTAGAAAGCTGTTCTTCCAAGAAAATATGGTTACAAAAGAATTACTGACTGAAAGTTACGTTATACCTGTAAAGAATGGCTTCGGAAAGGTGTGGACTAGTGATCTGACCATAACAGTGCAGAGAGAGAGACCCTCTGCAAGTTCTTCCTTTTCTCGCTGCTCAAACCTATGAAAGGATAAGTTGTACAATATTTCTGCACACTTTTAAGAAATAGTTCCAGTCCAGTGATGTAGACCAATGGCGTGGAGCCCAAACTGACTATAAAGTCTTAGCCTACAAACCATTAAAAGTCTTTGTGAAATGTTTACCACCCGAGTTTGGTGGTGAAACACTGGCACAGATTGCCTAGAGAAGTGGTAGATGTCCCATCCTTGGGAACATTAAAGGTCAGATTGGATGGAGATCTGAGCCACCTGATCTAATTGAAGATGTCCCTGCTCATTGAAGTGGGGGTGGACTAGATGACCTTTAAAGGTGCCTTCCAACCCAGACTATTCTATGATTCATTTCACTATGTTTCATTACCTAAGCTAAATTTTAATTTAGAAATTGTTTCTGGTTTACAAAATTAAGTTTCTGCTGTTAGAAATCTATATAAATTTAAAAACTTGTTTAGAGACATACACATGATAGCATTTCTTTTGTTTATCATGAAGGGGTGAGTGACATCCAGCAATACAGATCTATGCTACCATTTGTACTATTTGTTGGTAAGCATACTAGCCTAAAAGTCCATCAAGATTGGTAGTAGTAGTCATGTCTCATTTTCATAATTACCTTAGCAATTAAAGCACTCACCCAGAAAGTGGAAGAGCTGAATTTCTGATCCTTTTTACTCTTAAGGGATTGAATGGACAATGCGATTATTCAGGAGATGAACTGGGACTTGATATTGTAGCTAATAACATGCTCCTCTCCTTTGTTTCAAACAGAACCACTCAGAAGTTAGTGGTTGAGAATAGAGCTGGAATAAAAAGAAAGAATAGAAAAATATTACTAATTTGGAGAAAGATGGTTCATAGGATTCTGATTCTTTGGTTATTTCTCACCTAACTGCCTATCACATTTCAAACTGTTTGGGGTTTCTTGGGGTTTAGATGTATGTGGTGCTTTTGCTGTCTTTGAGCATACCTGCTCTGTGTCAGGCAAAATCCTAAATTGGCACTGACCTGAGTTGCAGCAGGGTAACTTGCTAAAACTGCATAATTACTTGCAAAGAAGTCAGTTCAAGTCCCACAAGCACTATAACCATGTAATTGGCATGCCTTACTCAAAGTAATATGCTCTGCCTTTCTGCATGGCAAATTAGATGCAAAACTATTTAACAGCATGGCAGAACTGCATCTATTCTCTAAATATCTCCTCCTTATTGTCTCACAGAGCAAACTCC
Organism: Lepidothrix coronata; assembly: GCF_001604755.1. Classification (NCBI taxonomy): domain Eukaryota; kingdom Metazoa; phylum Chordata; class Aves; order Passeriformes; family Pipridae; genus Lepidothrix; species Lepidothrix coronata. The sequence goes on along the minus strand of NW_016690486.1, from coordinate 479,969 downwards.
CACATACTTTTTATTCTGCTGGTAGGATATCTGTGTTCTTTAACTTCTCATCTGCTCCAAAAATAAAACACATCTCTTTGGTCATGTTAGTTTCCAAATGAAGGAAGTGGAATAGAAACATTATTAAAGTCCTTTATCTTTTTCTTGTGCTATTTCATAGTGACTCCAGTAATATTTTCAGACTATTAATGATTGGATGGCACTAACTTCTGCTCACTGAACTTCAGTAAACACACCAGAAAAAGCGGCACAGCGGCCAAAGATATTTTATCTCAAGTAAAATGTCCCCATCCTTTTTTCCCACTTGCTAATCTTCAGAGTACTGAAAAACTGGATTTTAGCCAGTGCTTTATTGATTAAGGGCCTAATTGTCAAGTAAAAAACTTTTAAAATTTGGGTTGCAAGAATGTTATGAGAGTATTGTTCTTGTAATTGTAGACTGTTAGATTTCCTTTGAATTAAAAGCGGAGAGAAGCTGTGCCATGCAAACTGGAGGGCTTTATATTATTTGTATTATCAACTGTGAGTATATAGTGTTCACATCAGGAAAATACCTTAAACTTCCTCTGCCATATCTTTGATATTCAGCTTGTCATATTTCAATGACTTTTGTGTGATGGAGAAGAACATGATCTAGTGAAATGGCAACTGAGCTCCCTCTTCCAGAAAAATATCCTGGAGTTCGAATAGAAAAGTTGAACATGAGTCAGCAGTGTGCATTGCAGCAATAAAGGCAAAAAAGAGATGTCATAAGAGAGAATAACTGGAAGGTTGAGGAAAGTGATTATTCTCCTTCATTCATTGCAGTGTCTAGTTTTGAGTTCCAACCTATAAGAAAGACATTGACAGACAGGAACAAGTCCAGAGAAGAGCAACCAATATGTTTACAAAAGTGGCCCACGTGATATGTGTATTTTCAGCCTTTGCCTATACTATTATATGAATGTATTCCTTCCAAGTGCAGAACTTTGTATTTGCCTTTGTTAAACTTTAAAAGGTTTCTGGCAGCCCATTTTTTGAGCTCTTCAGCGTCTTGAGCTCTTTCTAAATGTTAGGTCAACCCTTCATCACACCAACTGCTTTCTTCATTTCAATGTCATCTGCAAACTTGCTGAACATGCATGTTATTATATCCTATTAACACTCTGTGCCTGTGCTGTTAATGAAGACATTCAACATTCATGAGCTATTCTACTGTGTTAAAGAAAAAAAGGCTGAAGACAGAGTATTATGGGTCATCAATTTCCCTTATTTCCCCATTACAGTGTGATAATTAATTCATATTTATATGGAGCTTTAGAAATTAAAAACCCTAAATACTTGCTGAACATTATAAGGAACTCAGATTAGGTGGTCAGTCCTATCAAAATTTTGTTTCTAAAAGTCAAGACATTAGCAATGAAGATTTCTTTCCAATTTTGTGCATGCCTTTCTTCAGCTGTCAAGGAGCTGTATTTTTGCAGGCAGATTATTTAGAGACCCTTGTCACTGTTTCCTTTTGTGCCTGTTAGCCTTCAGAACTCTCTTTTGCTCAAAGGAGTTGTATTAGGTGATAGATTTTTTTTAAAGGGCTGCACCTTACATGTTGGACTTTCCCCTTTCTCAAGAAAATCTAGCATGATGGCACTTGCTGCATTAGTGCTGCTGTGATTTCCTATTAATAACAATGATATGCTTGTGCATTTCAGCAACTTGCGTAGAAGGTGGATTGCCTAGCATTAATTTCTCTCTCCCGTGAACTGTGTCCTTTTGTGTGACAGTACATCAGACATGTACTGATAACCACTTGTAATGTTTAAAGGTGAAATGGAGAATAACATATGCAACTGAAGTCACAGAGGGAATTTAAAACGGCCTGTACTTGTGTTATCAGCTATTAAACATTTGTTCTGTTAATGTTAATGACAATTTCCACTTAATAATCAGAAGGGAATAGTATGATTCAGTTTAATTACTGAGACTGGAATCCAGTCAGGAGACTAAGATTAATACAGGGTCTCTTGTGAATAGTTAAGGTGAGATATTAAAAAGCCAAGACAATAGTGGTCATTTTTAGTGTGATCTTCTAAGAGAGTGACACTTACCCTCTCTCCTTCTGTCTTGGCTTCTGGCTGCCAGTCCCTTTCTTTTCTCCCTTTCCCCATCTTTTGATATCATTGGACAATTTAAGCTAACTTGAGAGACCACAGAGATCCAAATATACAAAGTATGTATTCAATCTGTCATGATCAATATCTGGTAAGAGACCCAAGTTAATGCCATAGCTTAGGAAAGGGCAATAGACTAATCAATTAAATATTCTTCACTAATGTACGGCAAATAGAATAGTGTTATACATGACATGCACAAAATATATATGTACCTATAGATTTACAGAAAGAAAGGAATTTTAATACCTAAAATTTCCAAATTGCAAATTTTAAAAACATTAAGTTTGCAACCTGTGATCTTGGACACCAACCCTATGGAAATTATGTTGCAAGAAACCAAAAATGTCATTTCATCTTCAGTTAGGAACTAGAGAATGTAAATGTGGGAAGAGCATCATTCTTGAACAGTTTTCCTTCTTTTATCATAAAGTTTTGCCACGATCAAAGTGGAGCCAGCTGGTCTGAGTTTGTATCCTGTATTATAGTAGTTCTTACTGTTGGAGGTGCAATCTTCTTATCTCTGAATTCTATTTCTATTAGCATTTATTAAATTATAAAGCATAAAACTTATATAATATCCTGAGATCTTTTGATAAGCCTGTAAAGATCTATTAATTAGTACATCTCCCTGGTCTTTTCAGTATTCACTTCCCATTTTCTTTTTAGGATATCTGCAGTTTTCTGTTTTAGGTTTGTAACCACTGAGTTTAATGGTGTGTTGGTCAAGGCCTGAGGAGGGTACCTATGAAATGATCCCACAGGATCCGTCAATGCATGGAAGCAACTTGCACTATAGAACATGCATATAGGTGGGTGACATAGGACAAAGCAGCACCAAGGTTTCAGAAACAGGGACAGGGAATCATCAGTGGCAAGGATGATGACTTGTTACCATGGGGGTAGGCAGAGATACAGAATGCAGATCTGTAGGAAAGTGGGTATTATTAATTCTGGTCATGAGACAACCAGCTATATATTACTTTGAGCTTGTCATATTAAAAGCGTTAACATTTGTTTACTATAAAGTGAAAACCCTGTTCTAGATGCTAGAATTGTCAGCTCTTAGCAGGTGTTGTAGGAGTACAGTGGATGATCATCTGTTTCTATAGACAGGCTCTAGAGCAGTCTACTGAAAAGACATGTCTGTCTTAGATACGTGTCTATTGACAGGTGTTGACCTACTGAAAAATGTTGACATAAGATGAATGCCAAAGTCAGGTTTGGCTGCTTGATAAGTAAATGGTGTTAGTGTAAAAGACTGCTTCCTTATGTGGAATGTGATGAGTAATAAATAGCCAAGTGCATTACGGCACTTAATGTAGTAAGATTCTTGTACTCTAGTGCAATTCATGTGTATATAAACTCTTTGTTTTGCTTTCAGTTCAGTCTTTTTGCCACTTTTCTTTCTTTTCTTGTGTGTTTTTGGTATGTTTGTTTGTTTTCCCAGTAGTTTGTAAAAATTAAATTAGAAAACGTTGAATCATCTTCATTATCTGTAGTTAGCAGTGCTTTCAAACTTTGAGTCCCATTTGTCCACAGGTCATATTCAAAGGCAAGGAAATTCTTCATTATGACTGTTGCATAATTTTGCTTATAGGAAGATTGGGATATATTATATTACAGTGTAGAAAAATGTCTTTCAAAGACTAACTGCTTCACGAGGATCCTCATTCTGAAAAAAATGAACAAAACAGGTTGTTGGAAAATAGATCTTATAAGCTGCAGTGCATAACTTCTGATAGTCTATCTGCAGCTCTTTATTCCTAATAACGCCTCAAATTTATTACGTTTATATAAACAGCTCTTTTCAGTATGTATAAAGGTAATTCTGAGTAATTCTGTCTTTAGAAAAGGTTTCTACTGCTTTTCAAAACTGATCTAGTGAAATGCTTGCAGGCCAGTAATACTTATGGATGTTTTTATTTTTAGCTTTTTTGAATCTCATTGTGCTCCATAAATCAGTTATCAATTTTTTTTCATAGTGGTCTTGTAAAGTAGATGATTTATATATAAAGTTCAATAAAGTCATGTTGAATTGAATGACCTTTTCCAGACTGTACTGCTGTGATCTCGTACTTGGCTACTATCCTGAAGTAACCACCACCAGCAGTGTAAGCAGTGGTGTTTGTCTGAATGTTCAAAACAAGTTTCCATTATATGGTACAGCAAATCCTAAGCTTTATTCTTTATGTCTTAATGCTGTTGAATCTCAGAAACTGAAGTAAAAGGGAAATTGTGGGGTTTACAACCATAAAAACAGTCTATGAGTTGAGTGAAAATGTGACAACTATTAGTAGTAAATGGTACTTTAAGCAGTTTGTGTAAAAACTGAAGCTCCTAAAGAAGAACCTTTGGTGGAAGTGTAGAATGTCAGCTACAGCAGTCATAACATTCAATATCATATTAAGAAATTACGCTAAGTGCTTAAAGCAGGGACAGTTATTAAAAAGGAAGCGATTTGCAATAAACATCATAGTCAGGTGGTGATAATTCATTTATACCTCGTGAGCAAAAGATCACCCTTCATGGATGAAGGATCCTTACTCATCTTGTGGTCCACTCTTTTGACTTTTAGTCAAATGTCAAGAGATTAATTAGATTTCAGATGTCTGTGTGTGTTGTATAGTTAAAGTCTTTTAAATACTCCATATCCAAAAGGTGGCATTTATGAGACTAACATCCAACTTTAAACTTTTTATTGAAAAAAATTAAAATAAGGGAAAAAAAAACTTTTATATACACAGATCTTTAACATAATGATAGTTCTGACTAACATAATGATGACTATAAATTCTGAGCTCTCTAAATAGACCCCAAAGGTTATTCTTCTACCTTTCACTTCCTCATAGATAATTTTATTTCAGCTTCAGTCTCCAAAAGACATTTGATCATGGTGCCCCTAGCACACTTTTTAAGAACAAACTTCCTAGCCAGCTCTCTTGTCACCTGCTAAATCTCCAGTGTTCATGAAATTAGGCAGTGGACCACAATAACTTGCCAACCCAGATCTTCCTCCCTGCTGCACTCACCTATGCAGTAGTCTGAACTACTGTGCAACACTGAGAAGGCATTGGTGTGACATTGCATGGGACTTTGATTTCAGGGGTATAATTGAGCTGTTGGAGAAGCTGGCTTCAGAGTCACAGCATTTTCTTCCAAGATGGGAGAAATTAATTATCTCTTAAGATGGTGATCAAGAAGAGGACCATGGATTCATCATACAGAAGGAGCCTATTTTCAAGGGAAAGGCAATAGTTATAAAATTCTGCAAGAATACATTACTTAAATTATTACACCTTTTAAATAAAGGAACAAAAAATAAAACCTACAGACTTAGTCTGTGAAGAAATCAGACACACATTCTGACTGATCTTGAAGCCATTTACTAATTCCTTACTAGCCTCTATTTTTTCCTAGGAGTCTTCTGCAAAAGTTTTACAGGATACAATATAGAAATATTTGTTTAATGACTGAATATAGAAAGGGGGTTTTGTTGTATTACTTTATATCTGCTTACTGTAAAGCTTAGTTCAGATGAAACGTATTTTGTTTCTGAATAGGAAGATTTTCAGGGAGAATAAGGTAGGGAAATTAATATGGGTAAGAACCTAACAGCATTTTTTCTGTACCTGATCAACATTTAGAAACTAAATGCTCTCCATTAAATAAATGTAAAATAAGAAATCATTTTAAAATACAGAAAATAAAAATATCATCTTGTCTGAGTAGTTGCAGATGTTGCTTCTCTATCATCTGGATGTGACAAAGAAAGTCCCTCAGTTAGGAGGGGCACACCTTGCATTCTCTAGCATGCAGAATGTAAGCCTTTCACAGCTCCTTGCCAGCACTGTAGTAGTTAGTTCAGTTCTTGAGCAAGAAATGTCTCTGTGAACATCTAAAGTTAGTAGTTATGTGTCAGGTGTCTCATGTTCATTTGAGTTACAGTTAATATGAGAAGTCAGTTGTGGCTGAGCCTGAAGAAGTTTATTCTGTGATGTTCCAAAGTTCAGAATGCTTTTTAACAGTATTAAGATATATTTTTCTGATCCAAAATGCCAGTCACTCAGGTGGAAGTATATAACATCACATGGGTAAACTTAGAAGTCTGGTATCATAAAAGATAAGTGGGAATCATGTCAAAATAGCATGGTAGTAATAAAGTCTTGGAGGAAAAAATAACCTGTGTCTTCTTGTGATATTCATCAATGCAGCCATCTGAAAAGGATGAAAATAGAAATGGTAATTGCTGTGAGGAACAGTTATGCCATTCAAGTAGAACCAAGCCTGTTGTTATTGAGAGTCATACCCATAAGGCACAAAATGTCACAGCATCCTTGCTAGAACTTCAAAGGAATATAAGTGAATAAAGGCTCAACAGGTTGTTACATCTTGTCTCTCTAGTACTGTACTGTAAAAGAGAGCTGGCATTTCTGTGGCTGGAGTAGGCATCCTGATGCTGTCCCTGTGGCTGGCCAAGAAGATCATCTTGCAGCACAACTGGCTGCTTAAACTACCTAAGATATTTATCTCATTTTAACACCTAATTGATGGAAGAGAAAGGAATAATAACAAAATATTTTCATTCCATGATAGTCTAGTCTGAAAGGCCTTATGCAGAAACCTGATGATATAACTAATCAGTTTAGTTTAATGGTGGAAAATTAGTTCAATAAACATAGCAATTTCAAAGTTTAGACTGTCTTTATATTTCTAAAATGCCAACCATAATAGACAATTTTCTGTGCCTATCCAATTCCTAGACAAATTAAAGATTTAAGGTTTTGGCTGAGTGAATACTCTGATTGATACTATTTGGAAGCAGAAGCCTCATTTGAAAAAGTAAAATTTTATGTTAAAATATAAGACATAGATTTCCCATCAGAGCTTGTGGGTATCCAAAGGTTTCCTGATGACAAACTCAGGACTGTAAAGCAGGAAAAAGTCTCCAAAGCTTTATGTTCCTTCTCACAGTCATGAAAATGGTAGTTTTTTCCCTCCTCTCTAGAAACTGTGGTCTTTGCATTTATTGTAGGTGCTACTTTTCCTGCAGTTTGATTTCAGTTGTCACTTGACATTGTGCTAGTATTCCCACTGAGTGCAATTCAAATCATAGGTATTGCCATTAGTGGATATGGTCAGTTGAAGAGAAAATGAATAACTAGGTAAACGTGTAGCTATTGTATCATCTACAAGTTAAATATTGATGATGCAAACTACTTGTTAGAGAAAATAAATTAAAATCTAATTATGATGATGTCCCTCTGTAGCTTGTCAGATATAATTAGTAAGCTAAAAGATCATATTAGGGGATGAAATTAAAAATATAACTATATTTGAAGAGGCCCGTTTTAAATACAACTGCTATGGCCATAGGTTGTAGAGCTATCATATATATTCTGTTCTAGCAGTTAGAAGGGTCTCAGTATGAAAGCAATGTATCACTGCCAATTTGAATGAGGTGTAAAGCCACAAAGGTACAAAGTACTATACACAAAATTAAACTGCATCAATCATTACTCTGTTAGGGATAACGGTCTTCTTCAGATGCACTTACATGATCCTACTGAAAGAAGTTCATTTTGTCAGTTGCTAAAAACAAGCACCAGTTTTGGCAGGACCAGATCTATGTAGTGGACAGATAAATAAAATCTGAGGGTTTTCACTTCTGTGAAGAATCATTTGGGGTTTTTTTGTTTTGTTTTAAATGTCTTCAGTAGTTGTCATAGCTCCCAGACAGCCAGATGTTTTCCTCTTCTAAGCTATTCTCAGAAAAATTGTGGACTGAACAGATGTGTTCATCTCACAAAGTTTAAACTGTTTCTGGACAATTAAACTTTAAAATAATTTTCTCTTTAAAGCAGAAAGAGAATTATATCATAATGGAGAAATCGAAGTTATTTACCTTTTTAAAGCATTTTGAAAGTCCCAATTTTTACACAAATAGAAAGCTGTAGACTATATTACTTGAGACTTTTCCTGTGATGTTTTTTGTTTTCCACCTAAATACTTTTTATTTTTCAAACTTTTGCCTAAAATGCAGTATTTCTCTGTAGTCTTTATAGGATGATGTTTTCTTTTGCTGTTAATGATCTAATTTTATAATATCACTTAGCTTAGCTTTTCCAAACTCTAGAAGTTACACTTTTATGTCCATTTCACATTTAATAATCAATTACTATATTTAAATTTCTTTTGAAGTCTCTACACATGGATTTTCCACCATCTTAAGACAGTATATATTCATGTGAGTCTTTGTGTTACCACTCCTCAACTGGTAGATTTTTTCTACAGCATTTGGCCAATGCCTTGTAGACTTGGCAGGGTAACTACTTTTGTGTATAGTTGTATACATGAGCAGTTATGTTTTGTAGCAATGTATCTGCATGTAGTCAGTTTTTGCAAGTTGGCTGTTGGGGGAACCTGTTTGAGGTGCAGTTGAAACCTCCAGGTGAGGGACAGTGGTTATTTAAACTGCAGAGACAAAAATGTAGATGTCTACCTGATGATGCCATTTGTTTTTTTAAAAAAAATACATTTCATAAATGGGCTCCAAACTTGTCTATCCATGCTTAAAAAAATTATCTCATTTTAGCTTAAGTTTTTTTTCTAATTGGACTAAGATTATATTTATGTAAGATGGGTTTATGAAGACAAATCTGTTAGCAAAGACGTGCTGGAGCACATGTGATGGGTTTCAGATCTGAGCTTTAAGCAAATAAATGTAATTTTCATTTAAAGAGGCCCTCACTTGACAAACACTGGGTGTTTTTGTTTCATAAATAGGATTTAAACGTTTTCATAGATGTCTCCATGTGGTTAGAAGATATTGCATCAGCTACTTGTTCCTTCTTTTTGGTTGAGGAAAAAGTTAAGTGCTTCCCTTTGAATTTTTAAGATGAGTAGGAGAAGAAATAGGATATCTTTATAAAGTCTGAAGCTGTCTTCTGTCTTTTAGGAGAGTGTAAATCTGGGAAGTTTTGGGGTTTTTTCATTACCACCCACCTTTCAAAAATATAAGGAAAAGAAACCTCTTGTTCACCTGCATCCATTAGTTTCAACTTGTCTTATCTTTCCTGAGGGCCTTTCTTTCTTTGCTTATCATATTGCAGGTTGCTTACTCAAAAATCTCTCATCCCAATTCCTGTGAGTCTTGGCAAAAATCCAATAAAGTGTTGTTAATGGATTTATTCACAGTTTTAAAAGATCATATTTCCTAGCTAACATACCAATATTGTGACATAAAGCTTTTTAGCCAATGATGCAGCCATGAAATATGACTTATTTCACTGGATGACAACAGAACTAATGCTACTATATGTATTATATAAAGATTGAAAAAAATGGTAAAATTATCCATGATGTCTGAACAGTCTTTCCAATACACACTTTTGCTGAATAAACACAAACAGATATAGTATATTTTGATCGCATCACCCAACCCAGAATGACATGAAGTTGTGGGTTTATGGCTTTATTTATCTTACTAGAAAAAGCTTTAACTGTTACTTACTATGCATTTTCTTCAGAAATTACATTGAATGTTGTTGAGTTCAGAGAGCATGTGGTTCAAACACCAACACTAGAAGATGAATTGAGAGGCAGCATTTTTTATATACTGTGAGGGAAAAGTCATAAGCAAGATAAGGAAAAGGTAGATAGACTACCCAAAGGAACAGATCAACAAGGCAAGCTTGCAGGTTTTGACAAAAGGTATAGGAAGAACAGCATTACTTACAAAATTTTCCTTGCCTAGACTATGGGTCAGGCAATCACTCAGACTGAGTGTGAGCATTATGGGATCAGCCCAGATTCACAGATACTCAGTCTGGGCTGAGTGCAAGAATTAACTGGGGGGCTCTGCCTATTGCCCTGAGAAAAAAACTGTGTTCATGAAAGGTGTGCCTGCGGTCAGGCTTGTAACTGGCTACAATAACACATCCAGAAGGCACTAAGTGACAATTCTTTGGAGTAGCCTCCTTAATGTGGTTCCATCAAGCTGGTCAGTGTTGGTGCTGCCTGTGACACCCAGGACCCCAGGCTGAACTCTCCCAGTTCAGTGCAGTATTCTGGCTGGGCAAGTTGAGCAAAATGTTTGAACTCTACCTGTGGTGAAATTGCTTGTCTTGGAAACTTAACTATACATCTCTCATTTCTTGTATTTACTTGCTGCAGCTTCTCTCCAATTCTTGCTTAATTTTTTGACTGTCCAGTTTCACAAATATTAATTCCTTTGGCCTTCTCAACAGAGCTGCATTTACTTGGCATAGATCCATATTCATTAGGCCCAGACTTCACTTTTTGTAGCCTACTTCTGAAGTCCCTCTCCCTTAAAGTACAATCTTCATTAAGCCTAGTCTGTTCTCTTTCTAGAAATGTTGATAAACAAAGGCAAAGGACGAGCTAGTTCAAACAGAGGAGAATGAAAGTTCTGAGCAGATCTCAGCTATTTGCTGGTAGGAACTGCATATTGGTTCCATCTGGAAAAGTGCATTCCTGTACTGAACTCATCAGGCATCCCTAAAGCTGTTTGACATGCTAACAGTCTCTCTGAACCAGAAGTGTTTCTCGCATAAACAGAGGGAAGCCCCATCAAATATGCCCTGATACCACCAATCTGTAGGATATCTATTACAATCCTGAATCCTAGATGGAAGCAGTGACCTGTGTTGAATCTGTTGCAGAGTATATTGTCTTAGAAAATGCTGGGGATATTACTTAATTGTTTCAAGGTACTGTTAAATTCTATCATCCTTGATGTTTGTCTCTTCACTTGAGATAACATGGGGGAGGAACAAAGAAACATGAGTCCTTTATTGTAAACTACCTTGTCCCCCCACCCACATTATCTTGTCACACAAAAAGATTGAACTGGATTTCCTTGCCTGAACTTGCTTTCTCGAATCAGTGGTCTGGGCATAAGCAGGCTGAAAGAGAAATGTAGGTGCGTAGCGGTAGTGCCCAAGGCACATAAGAAGTGACACATGAAGCACACCCTGGGATAGGATGATGGAGGCTCCTTGTGTTAGAGCAAGTTGGTAAACCTACTTTGGCCCTGTATGTACATTAATACCTAATAAACACTTATACCCAGCAGAGCAGGCATGGTGGAGAAAAAGGAAATGGTACTGTCATGGTTTAACCATGGTTGGCAACTAGGCACCACACAGCCATTCACTTAATCCCCCCCACCCAGTGCTGTGGGGAGAGAATTTTAAGGGTAAAAATGAGAAAGGAATTTATGGGTTGACATAAAAACAGTTTAATAGTTGAAAAGGTAGAATAAGAATAATTTTAAAAATTGTTAGGAAAAGAGAGAAAGAAAACAACCAACCAAGCAAACCAGAGACAGAGGAAAACAAAACTCAAGAAGAACAAGTGATGCAAATGGAAACAATTGCTCAATACTATCTAACCAATGCCCAGACAGTCCAGGAGCAGTGTCTGCCCTGCCAATCTCCCCTCCAGTTTTATCACTGAGCATGACAACAATATCGTATGGAATATCCCTTTGGTTAGTTGTTCCAGCTGTGTCCCTTCCCAACTTCTTGTGCACTCCCGTTCTGTTTGTTAGTGGGGTGTGATGGGGAGTAGAAAAGCCCTTGACTCTGTGTAAGCCCTGCTCAGCAATGACCAAAACATCCCTGTGTTATCAACACTGTGTTCAGCACAAAACCAAACCAAAGACCCTTGCAAGCTACTGTGAAGAAATTTAACTCTATCCCAGCCAAAACCAGTACGAAATGATTGCTTACATGCTAAGTTTCTTTTGCTGTTCTGTTGCACATCTTCACAAGGCATACACTTAAAAGTATCCTATCTCTCTAAATCACCGTTTTCTGTTATGTGGCGGCCATCTCTATCACTGTAATTGTATCAATGTTCTTAACTTCTGTTTCACTCTGAAGAAGTTGTTGCAGTTGAGCAAAGCAGAATTCTGATTCTCAGTTAAAGCATCGGATCAACCACAGGATTAACTGCAGTTTGTTGTTGGGAGGGTGGTATAGTTCCCTGTTTTTGTTTCAAAACTGGGTGGTTTGGGCCAAGATCGCCTAGTAGGCCAAACCGTTCCATGTGATCTCCTTCCGGTGCTTATACAGAAGTTTCACCAAGAGTCTGAGCCAGTCTGTTGGCATACTCACACAGACTTCACAACTCCCAGCATAGAAAATGTACAAGTTGTCCAAAACCCAGTGTCATTAGACCCATGTTCCTACTGTGTGGGTCCTATTGAGATAGGGAAGACAAGGTAAGGAGCACAGAATTCAGACACACACAGGTTTGCTATTCTTTCAGAGCTAGGACTCCTTCTTGATTAAGTAAGCTGAGCTGTTGAAGTCAAGATAGTTGGGATCAGGTAGCTGTACTGACAGAAAATGAAGACTCTGTTGGTCTAGGTTGTACTAATGACAAATATTAGGTAAGGCACTTCTGGTATAGCCAGCATATAGCCAGTGACAGCATGATCACAGTGTGATGGGTTTCAGCTCAAAGATCCCAGTGATAGGATTGAAAATCATGGATAGGTCAGAATAGAACAAGTATACATGCAAATAAAACAAGACATATGCCTGAGCCAGTTATTAAGAAGGATAGCATCATCTGAGGTGAAAAGTTGGATTTTAGAGATTTAATTGGGTGTGGCATTATTTGTATGGTCAAATGATAGCAAATTAGAGAGTCTGCTGGTCAAAGTTATCCCAACACTTACTTAGAAAATAGTTGACCTAACAGTCTACAAAATATATCTGGTCATAGCTACAAAACCTGATTTACTATCATGTAGTATCCTGACCTCTGTCTAAGCCCTTTGATCATGTAAGTGCACATACACCAAAGCCACTTCAGACAGTTGCAATTACTGGTTGTCAGCTTTCATTTCTGTTGTAAACTTAATTGATGAATAACACAGGATGTTACAGGAAATTGTGGTATAGATTCAATTTTATTGTAATAACCAGCAGCAAATTCCACTTAGTGGATACTCTAGCCTTTGCTTTTGGTCTTTGGTGTAGTTGTAACAATAGTAGAAGAGTATCACTTGAAAATCCAAGTATTTGTACTAAGTTTTCATCCTATGGCAGACTGATGTAAATAGACCGATAGGAATAGGAATAAATATTTAATATCTTTTCTTACATGTGTGACTTTTCAGTAGGGAAATGTATAGAGCTTTTACCCTTATCATTTGCTGAATATATGTGGGAACAGTATTCAACTGTGGTTTATTTCTGCAATTTAAATCTGAAAACTTAAGAGAATTTTCTGAAGCCAAGTTCATTGGTTCTTATCACTCCCAGTCCAGGGCCTCTTGAAGGCCTAGCTAGAGCAATTAGTCCTGGTAATGTCATTCAAAGCTGTTGAATGCTGTCAGTTTGTGACAACAGTTTAGGGTTGTATCTGCATTCTGAGGCTGTTCATATCTGCTTTGTACAGGTTTTGTCAAAAAGGCAGCTCTCAAAGATTGAATGTGGTCTCTCAAGGATTTTGGTAGAAGGGAAAGTTGATGTCAAAGCAGAAGCACGTCAAGATATTTGAAGTAGATAAACAGGATTTAATCTTGTGTGACAGGAAGTCTATTATTAAAATAATAATCTCTTTAGAAGAGTTTCTAGTTCTAAATTAAACCCAGGATATAAATTCCTCTGTATTTTATCACATGGTGATTGTTGCAGACTTGATCTTTCAGAGCAGTAAATCAAAATTCTTTATTGAATCTTTACTGACTCTGAATCTTACTGAATGCAAAGAATTCCTAAATATAACAGATTTTAATCTAGTGAAGAACTTTGTCTAATTTTTGGCATTAATTTGAGGACCCCATGCAGTCTTTATGTATGTATGTACATACATTATGTATGTAATGTACATACACTGTACATTAACCCACAACTTGACATTCTCCCATGTAACTGTGAAGCAGCAATTGCCAATATCTCAGACTGGCTTTAAAGAAGGTTTTAAAGACTGTTGTCTTCTCAAAGAGTAGTGTCCTGTTAGATATTCCTGTTCCTCATAGAGAAAATTAAAACCTGCTGTTTGGAAAACATCCTAAGCATCATCTCCCTCTGTCTGACAAAACCAAGGGATTTTATTTTACTTGACACTTTGTAAGGGATAAAATAGGGTGTATTGGGATCTGACTTAGAAGTATAGCATGCTGTAGAATTACAGAGCTTTATAAAACAAACTACAAGCTCTAATGTATCTCTGACATGTGGGTAAACATATCTAACTGAAAAGTTGCTATAGAGTTTGCTTAATAACAGCTGTAATAGTCAATCCAGACAATATGGTTTTGTCATATTAGAGTTTTGGTTTATTTAATTTTTTTTTCCTTTTTTTTGGTGATGGAATGTTGTGCTTGCAAGTACTGCACAACTGACATATTAAAAACCTGTATGAAGAAAAATGCTTAAATCCACATGAAAAGAATGAGTTAGGTGTTTAATATATGCACAGTTGGTGACAGAAATATTTTAAATGTATACCCTGGGAAGTCACTATATTATTTCCATCTTTATCTATCCCTCCCCAAGTCTTCCAGCTAGAAGGGTCATTCAAGTATGTGAATCTGCTTCAAGTAGGGTTAGTGCAGCCTACCTATTTGAACAGTTTAAAGCAGCCTAGCATGACTTTTTTGGGGAAACTGGGGAATATTCGCATCCTCTCTGTCTCATGCACACTCGCACTACTGTAGGGGTAGTACCCTTGAACAATTGATCACGAGCAAACCCCTGGGAAGAACTAGTGTTTGCTGTCAACAGAGCGATTTGCAAAATGATTGGCTGTCAGGCAGCCTCAGCCTTGTACTCCACTGTACTGTCAGCTACCTCTTGGGATGGCAGCACTAGGTTTTACAGGCATCAAGAGGCTTATGGGCCCCGATTACCAAAAAACCAGCCTATTTGAGATGTACATAACATATATGAATGACAGAACTGGCAGCAAATCTTATGACTGCTGGGTGCTAAAATCCTTCTCTGAAGAGAGAATACTTAAAAAAAAAAGTTTCCTTTATGTCTAGTCTCACAAGCCACCCGATACAAGCATTTAAAGTTTGCATCTTCAGTGGATCCTACCTTTCTGTTATATTTTTCACTTGTCTTTTTGTAGCAAATGTCCAATTATATTCATCTACTTAGAGACTGTAAGAAGCAGATAGTATTTTTAGAGACTGTGGTACCCAACAGCTTGTTATCCAAACAAATCAAAACTGACTGCTCACACGAGACACTATTAATGTCTTATCAACACTTTGAATAGATCCCTTGAATGTTATTACAGTCCTTAGTTATGTAGTTTTCACTCACATAAATTTTGGAAAAAATTTTTATTAGTTCTGATATAAGTAGAAAGAATTTGAATGTTCTTAAAACTATCTTCCAAGGGAAATTACCTTCTGATCTTTCATTCCATCCCTGTTGAACAAGTTCATGTTCATGTTCAATGGGTTGTACTCCTAGGAATGAGGACTATCTTGGTAAATCTTGTCTAGAACAAAATTCCCTGCCTTCAAAACTTTGATGCTATGTACCCGTATGTGCTGTGAACTAAGTTTCAAACAGCTTGGATATCTTTTCTGAATTAATTATAGAATGGTTGAGTCAATCTGACACAAAACCTGAATTCAGATGAAATTTTGTCACAGAAATCTTAACAAGATCCTTAGATGAGAAGCTCCCTTTTTTATTTTTCATTTTTTCTTTTTTCATTAATTTTTTTCATTTTCAAAAGAAGCAGCAAATCAGAAACTCTCAAGGGATCAGTGATTATACTTTCAGAAATACTCCTCCTCTGTGTACGTTATTCTAACCACATTTTTTCATGGAGAACAACCACAGTCTAGCCTAGTTGGTATAATTTGTTATATTTCATTATTTTTGTATTGACCAGTCAAGCATATGCAGCACTACGTGATTTTATTTTTTCTAAATAGTTCAAGTTGCGTTTTTACTATCCTTTATTACATTCAGATACTTTTTCTTATGAGAGAATTCACTTGGTTTTCTATCTTTTAGTTGGCTGATCTATACACCTGCTCGTCTTAATAACCTATGTGTTTGTTCCATACATTAAATTATAGAAAAAGTAGATTTCTCTGTTGGCAGGATTCTCTTTGGTTGAGAAGAGTTTGATATGGTTCCCTGGGGAGTCTCCAGTTCTGTACCCTTTTTTCACAAGTGAAAGGTGGCACCTCTAAATTGACTTCTAACAATAACAGCTAAATGCTGCCAGTCCTGGAAAAAGCAAAATAGACCAATGTCGTGCTTTGACTCAAAGCAGAAACATATTGCCACTGAGAATGTCAGGTCAGTATTCCTCTCAGGCATCCACACTTTGCAGTCAGTCCATTTCCAACCTATCTGGACTAAAGGTTATAACCGGCTTTTCTTCCCTGGTTGTCATCATCCTTACCACACCCATTTTGCTGTGTGTGAGGACAGGACTCCCTGCTTGGGCACTGTTGGTGAGTGCCCTACCTTCCATGTGTGTAGGAAAAGCTGAACCACAGACTCTTCCCACAGAGGGAAGTTCTGGAGAGCCTTGACCACTTCAGTATGACAAATTCAAATGAGATTTTTATCCCTCAAACCTATTCTTTAGTCATAAAATGTCTAGTCACTCTACCAGTAGTAGGAATAGACTATTCAGCATGTGCAAAATTTTCTTCTTTAGTCGCTTTTCATTTTTAAGATCAGAATAGAAAATCATTTTCAGGGTAGCAGTCATGCAATTGATCTGCTCAACAGCTGTATCATTGTCTTTCCACTTGATCTAACATTTGTAACTCACCAAATTTTGAAATCGTTGACAATCTAATTTGCTATTCTAGTTTAGTCTTACCTCAATATTATAATACTAAGACAAATAGTACCTAAAACAAAACCAGTAACAAGTAATAAACAAAAATTAAAGGCAACGCGCCTCCTTTAAAAATGCTATTACCCTAAAGTTTTGTTGTCTAGTTCAGTTGTTCAAAACAGGAAAATTTGAGTAGTAGTGCTGTGATGCAAAGAATGCAAATTGAATCCCAGGTTTATGTAGGTAAATAAGGTTTTATGAAGAATGTTTATGACATCATGGATTATCTTAAGTGCTCAGGTACTGAGGAACTCATTCCTGTGTGCTAGAATCTATCATGATACAGTCCTGTGTTCCTTTTTAGCAATATTTTTGAGTTTTAGCATTAAAATGTAAAAGATTATAAAATATGGTTTCTATTTAATCTGTTAATATCGCAGGTCCACTCTGTAAGTAAAAGAAGGAAGAAAAGTCTAGTGAATATGTATTTGGTAATATCCCTGGGGATTCAGTTGCGTAGGTGTGATACAAATGGGGAAAATGGCTCTCCAGAGAGAAATGTGTGGAGACGAACAGAGAGAAACCTTTTTGCCAGGCTGGGGGGGTTTGCTGCTGGCTGCTTGGCTGTGCGGTGGCATTGTTCGGAGGAAGTGCACCTGTTCTAACATTTTCTTCAGCTGGAAGCAGACAGGTTTGTTGAATGCTCTAATTGCTGGTAGGCATGAAAGGATTGCCTAGAAGATTGCTTCCTAGGCTGTCCTTTGATGTTTCGTATGATTGGGAAGTGAAGACTTTTTTTCCTTTATCCATCTTACTAATAGGTGAGAATAAAATCTCTCTTCTCAGCTTTCATTCCAGAAGATATCATGGCACATTCAGTCCGATTAGCTGTATCATGGGCCAAAAGACTCCTTTTATCTTTTGAAAAGATTTATAAAACAGAGGCATAGTCATCACAGTCCACATTCACAAAACACTATTAGCGACGTGTTCAGTTCATTGCAGGGGTCTCTGGGCAGGAGAAATACTCTTCTGTGAACACTGGGTTTGTCAAGTGCTATAAATCCATGGCTAGGAATTTTGTATACAATCATTTTAATACATGTTATGAATATTGAACTGCAGTTAGAAAAGGTTCTCTGTTTAATTGAAATTATGTTAATTTATAACCACAATAATTCTAATACAGAATGCAACTTTTGCCTTATTTTTCAGCAAAATTTGAATAGTAGAGAACTGCACCGAGGCTTGATATTTTGAAGGTCCTTCTTGTACAAATAAATATGAGGTGTGACTAGAGCACTATGAAGTATTGTAATAAATTTAGACTGTAACTAAAGCTACGAACAGTACAGTGTGATATATTTTGTTTGCAGAAATTTGCAGATTAATAGAGTAACCAAAAAACTCTGTAATAGGTTAAATGATAAGTTTTTACTTACTTACCTTAATAAGAAATGCCTAGCTGAAAGAAATTACGGTGCATTACTTTGACTTGTGTAAACTCACTAACACCTTTCTCTTGAGAAGGTGAACTATTGCCAACATACTTGGAAGTACCAGAATACTTAAATATATGTAGGTTGTCCCAGTAGAATAATCTTCCTCGATTGAATTTGGTTTACGTCTCTTCTGTGATACAGAATTTATATTCAGATCCATCACTTGCAATGTTCAGGAGTGCATGGAGTGTGTGCCTTTGAATCAGAGCCTATTTTACTTTCTAATGAAGAGTTGAGAATTCTGCATAAGAAACCTATGTCTGTTAAATATGACTCTGAAATGTAGTGTCTAAAATTTTGAAAGATAAGTATTGATTTAGGCTTTATTGGAAATTAAATTGTGGTTTTTGAATCTGTTGTAGAATTTGGGAGAAAACTTCCAAAGTATCTTCTGAAACTTAGGGATCCATATGTGATTTCTGTATTACAGAATTATGAATACAATTCCCTTTTTTTTAGAATTGAATGCTTTTTTTGCAGACTAGCTGTTCTGGGATTCAATTTTTGGAATGCTGAAACATGTCAGACTTGATCTTTATAGCTGCCTTTTTGAGTAAACTGGTTACAGTGCCAGTAGTCAAGGCTGTTAAACTTCTATTGATTTTTGTCATGGTCACAGCTTCCCAACTTTCTCTTCTGAGGACAAAGAGTGTGTATTTTGTCTTGTGGTGTAAGCAAGGAATATATTTACAACTGTGGCCTCCAATTTTCATTTTGTTGTAATGCAATGAAGTATTTTAAATACCATGCCTGGAACTTTGTTTACTTGGCCAAGTGGTCAGTCTGTGGCCTTTATCTGTGGAACCAAGTGTTTATCAGGTTTCTGTATGAATCATGAAGTGCATTAAGAAACATTTTGCACCAGTGTTTTATTTTAGATGTCTTTATTATAAAGTATTGATGTGCTAAATTTTCCAAAGGTATTTTAGGTCCAGGAAATTTTTTCCCTCACAACTTTCTAAATTTATTATGCATGTCTTTATATGTATACTTCTGTGTGAGCTTGTATCTGCTTAAATATAATTCATTAGTTCTGATGTTTTAGTTAACTAAGTAAACATGAATATCTCAGGTGTTTGGAGGCAGGGTTGCTAATATGCATACCCTTAGGATGTAAATACTTCAAGAGAATAAAATCTAGGTAATTATATTATTCATGTCTCAATGGATAGGGAGAAGGTTGAGTGTTTGGTTCACCTCCCTGTTCACCAAACAGCAGAAATGAGGCAGTTCTGAGACTCAGTCTGGTACAGTTAAGAAAATAAGCAAGTCTTGTTCAAAGCTGAAAGGGAAAAGATTGCAGATCACAGTCATGGATCCTGGTGTTTTGTTCACTACTAGTCGCTCCCTACTTAGTGCTGTAAATGCAGAGAGTACTACTGCCTAAAAAATTCTTAATGATGACCCATACAATGCAATGCCTATGTTTGAAAGTGGCCTTCTCAGTGTTCGTCTCCAAGTCACCGTCTTAAGGGTTATAAGTAAGCCATCTGGAAAGAATGGGGTGACTCATTCATTTGATGTGGCTGCTGGTTTTGTGGCCTTATACAGGGAGAAACAATGTGGACTGGGTCATAGCCCTGCAGGAAATTTTTCAGACATCTCTTTGATAGGGACAAAGTCTTGCTGGACTGTTTTCTTAGGTTTATTCTGATTTAGCCTGTTGAAAATAGTCATAGAATAACTATATATTTTGTATTAGGTAGACATACAATTACAATTATGTCTGTTTTTTTCTTCTTGGTGGGTATTGGTGGCATCACTTAAATGTGTCTCTGTGTGCTATTTCATTTTTGTATGAAGTGTTCAGAACTGCAGCAGAAATTGCACTCTGAAAATGGAAAAGGAAATTAAATGTGTGAGATTAAAGTGATTTAATTTTGAGAGCTTGATTTATTCAGACAAAACTCTGGGAAATTCAGAGCTTAGCTTGAGCTGACATCCATCAATCAAACGCTTGTGAAAAGAATAATGCTAGTAATCATAAAAATAAAAAAGATGTGAGATAGAAGCAGAGTGCAAGTCTTAATGATCTAGAACCATAACTGTATTCTAAATGAAAGGTTTTGTATTTAATTTCCTGAAGAAAGTATTAAGGGTGAGGAATAGGGGAGAAAAATATTTCATGGGAAGTTTAGTTAATGGATGGAACATCTTTCAAAGCCTGAATAGTTCAATACCCCACAACTTTGACTGCTCCTAAAAGCTGAATAGTGTAAGCACATAGTGTATTCTGTAATGTCTCATTTTAATCGTGTACTGGTGTTCGTAAAAGTATATGCAATGATTTTTTTAAAGGAGAACTTATAAAATAGATCTTTTTAATTCATTGAAATCAGTGAAATACTTCAGTAATTTCTGACAATCATGGGGACTGGAAGATGATGTACTGATATACTACAGTGTTACCCAAGTGACTGCATGGCTAATTGCCAGTGTAAAAGATGGTTTACAAACGTACTATGTTAAGAAACAAAGTATCTTTCATCCTGTATGAAACTCTGAAAGAAAAAGATTAAAATCAAATATAATAAACTCAGTCACTTTGTATTTGAAAATAAGAAAGATTCTGAACTGAATTGGTGTTGCCTTGAAACAGATTATATTTTTTCTGCTATGTCAATTGATTTGTGGTCAGGCAAGCTACAGGAGCTGATGTTGAATTCTAAAGGAGCGTAAAAAAAACCCTTCAAAACAAGAAGATATTTTCAGCAAAGTTTTTACTTGCATAATTTAAGCAAATCTTAAAAACATTTTAAGTGTAGTATTCAGTATTTCGTTTATAATGCTCTTCTGAATGTATTTTATGTTAAGCACTGTTCAATTCTACAATTAAAACATATGGGGAAGGTTCTAATTGGCAGACCAGTTAAGAAACTTTGTGCCACCTTGAAGTGGCACTTTGTAACAGACTGGAGAAATGGCTAAATTCTTGTGAGTTGTGAAGGTATTGTGAAGGAATCTTGTGTACCAGCATGCTACAGAAAAGTTTAGCGTTCAAAGTATGTTTTAATTTAATGAATGTTACATAATTTTTTATGCAGTTAGCAAATTTGATTGTATCAAATCTCATAAAGAGATTTAACTCTCTTTATGAACTGGTCCAAACAGAATAGAAAAGGAGATAATTATGGAGAAAAAGAGGAAATTGAATAAATATTCATAATGTATGTAAAATTTCTTTTTATCCTAATCTATTATTTTTATCTAGGTCACCTTCCACATTGTTCTTTTTCTGATAACCTTTTTTGTTTTATCTCACTTTCTCTGTAGGACTGGCTCATCACATCTGTAATCTCCTAACAGAAGCTGTGGTTCTGTACTTGGAGGCAGATGATAAAAGCAGCACCAAGACAGTAAATGCACTGCTTCTGTCCTTGCTTGACATTTTGCAGTGCGTGCTTATGTATACAGCAAACATTGTGCGCCAGACTTTGCAGGTATGTGATTTATTTCCTGGGGCCATTACCATCTTAAACAATTTTTTAGATAACTTCCTGTTATCCTAATAATGAGATTCCCACTATTCTGATTTTATTGAATTTTTAGTATGGTGGAAAATCAATTTGTCTTCCAAGTTTCTGTTTGAATCAGTGCAAGTCATGGTATTGGTAGGACTTCCTCCTCCAAGAAAGCCATCCTCGTCCTTAAAAAGGAAGATACAATTCAAAGAAATTTCACGTAACTCTCTTAGTAACATATCAAGAAGAAGCATTCATCTTTTTTTAGATATGATGTTAAGCTAAGAAATATTGCTTTGTTTTTAAATGATCTGCTGAATTTTTCTTTAGTCAAGTTTTTTGTTTGCTTGCTTTTGTGCTTTGTTTTCATTTCTCTTTTTTTCTAAAGAAGGCTTAATGTAAGAAGTTGATGTTGAAATTTGAGCTTTTTTCTTTTTTTCTACGCTGATTTACATGATCAGCCATGTTATCAACCAGATATTTCACTGGGAGGTTTTTGTTTTGTTTTTCTTTAATTTTTGGAAGAAAATTTAAATGTGATGGTACAATACTTGGTCTTTTTTGAGTCCTCTGTAATGGTTTTCTCATCTAAGAATCACTTTGTAAATCAAATTTTGTAGGCTAATTCCCGATTGTCATATTTTTAGCATCACTCCTCCGTAGAGAGCTAAATTCTGTACTTAGGTTCCATATAACAGTGGTGAGGCCAGTTATTCTGGAGGACACGTGAGGAAAGAGGATCTTGCACATGGTTTGGTAGTATTAGTCAAACTGAAGGTTTTTATTTGGATACAAAATTAAATCTATTCATTCAAAGCCAAATTCTATTCTCGCTTTACTTGAATATTCAGTTAATTGATGCACTAAAACTCCAGCTCCAGTTTTGTCTAACTCTTGTCAAAGTAATCTGCTTTGCTCTGGAATGCTAATAAATTACAAGAAGCAGCTGGAAAACTGAGTTTTGAAGCATAGCTCTGTCCTGTGCCCTTAAAAAAACAAATTTTACCATGATGTTACTTGCCTTGGCTTACTCATCTTGACAGTACCTGTCAGAAGGCCTGAGAGTTCTACAGGTGTATCAGTACATGTGCACTATTGAATGATGGCCATTACCTACTGACTACATAGTGTTCCACTATCCACGTGTCACTAAATGCATCATGAATATTACTCTTGGACTGTTTTTTTATAGAGATCTTCTGAGTAAGATGCCTTCTAAAACAGAACTTGAAAAGGAGAATCAAATTTTCTTGTATTATCCATTTTTGAGGCTTAAGTTGACTTTTACAAATGGTAGTACCTCCACTTGAATCCTTTTTATTTAAGCATTTTGTGTAAAAGGTGATAACCTTATCCAGCTGCATTGGGAAGGTGACTTACTTGCCTTTCTTCATTAATATAAACACTCCATTTTTTTGTCTTCTCTGCATTTGTTGTCATTCTTGGACTTCAGCATTCCAGACCATTGCGGTGAATCTCAGTGAGGGACATACCAATGTGACTTCTCACCTGGAGAAACAGCTCCTTGGATCTCTTTTATTTTAAAATTCTTTCCAGAAGAAAGGCACTATCCTTTCCACTCATCAGTATCAACAGTGGAGCTTGAGCAGTAGTGTCTCCTGCCTTAGGGGACTTGCTCCTCTGTTCACTTAACCAAATGAAAATCTTCAGGTATTGCACTTGGACAGTGATTTTTAGGACTGAGCTATAAATGAAAGACAATAAAAAATTATTTTAAAATGTCTTCTTTAGACAAAATGTTTACTTTTTCCTCTAGCAGATTGACCATATAGGGTCATAGTCCAAAGCTGGTTCAAGATAATGAACTTAAATGAAAGATCTTGCAAGCAGACCTTTCTGGTGCCCTGGGGCAGGGATGGGTCATAAATACGACTGCCTAGGTTGGTAGTGTGTCTTGATGAGGGGGGATGAGTGGTCAGAATTACAAGTGGTAACAGATCTTATCTCAGACTTTGACCACTTGGAGACTTTATTATTCCTCTTTCAAAAATAATTTAAATTATTGTTATATACTGTGAATATTCCAGGATACAGAGTAAGGCAGATGAGCAAAACTGGGCAATATTGCTGAGAATCCTAAATTTTCAGTCACCTTGATTTTCTTGGTTTGAGTTGCATGTGAAATTGTACCTGATAAAGGGGAAAAAAACCATTTGAACTTTAATGTTAAAATAGATGTGTCATGTTGACAGAAATTACAAATGCATGAAACATTTATGACTTTGGATGTATCTTTTACATGTAGAGTTTATTGCGTTTTTCTGAAGAAATGTCATGTGGATCAGTATATTCAGCCTGTGCAGAATGGGCATGACAGCAGGAACCCCTTTTGCTTTGTGCTTATTGTCACAGACACAAGGAGTGTAACTGCTCATTGGGAGCTCAGGAATATTTAACTAGAAGAGTTCATAAGTCTCCTTCAGACTTCTATTCACGCTTCCGCCACCTAATGGACCTAATTTGTTCCTCATACCAGAACAATCACCAAGGTCGCTTTTGATTTTTTCTCTCTTATTAAGGCACAGAAATCTGGCACAGGAGGGGACACACAGGCTGCCGAAGACCTTCTGCTTATCAATAAACCCCTGACGGACCTAATTAGCCTGCTTATTCAACTGGTGAGAATTTGTGTGTTTGTAAGCCTTTTGGAACGTTTCTGAAGTTGGAATTATTCAGTAGAATTCAACATCTTAGAGCTCTGTTTGTTAGTTTTTCATTGTTTATAAGCTACCACCTAGTACTATAACACTTTGTAAAAAGCTGTAGGTCACAATGACTTACAGGTTACCAGTGATGTCAGAATAAATCTGTCTGTCCCAAGCATAGAAGTGGGATGAGGGGTAGATTCTCAGTTTGGATACATATGTATAACCAAATTTTAGCCCTTCAGAATGAACTAGTGATCACTGCATATGGAAAGGATGTATTGAAAATATGACACTAATAGTACTGCTACCATTACAAAAGCCAGAAAATGCAAAATTAGTTTGCAGTGAGTGATGCCTTGAAATATTATTTTCTTGAGTTTCAGCCTTCTGAGTTTTCTCAAGGGTTTTCTTTTATTTTGACATGACCCTGAGGGATTTATGAGTGGGAGTGCTCCCCAGTGATCTGTAAACATCTTTGAAGTGTGTCTGTTTACAGACACACAAAGTCCTTTCCAGGGTTTACTAGGTGTCACAGCACTGCATTGAAATCTCCACAGAGCGCTGCACTGTGGCCCTGATGCATCCCATCAGCTCAACCTCCATAATACTGTGCCAGAGATCTGTATTGACTGTGTGTAATGATTTGTAGTAAGGAGTGCTTCTTGAGCTGGACAGGGCTTTTAGAGGCTGCATCAGCCTTTTATTCAATATAAAGCCATTAAAATGTGAGAATTTCCCTGTGGCATATCACAGTATCCTTTCCAGGTTATTTCACTTAAAGGCATTTCAGATTCACTGTGTTCTCTTCCAGACATGATTCTTTTTTTCCATTTAAATAGAGGTTTTCAGGTGTTTTGTGATATCAATAGTGTGGTCCTTTTACTATCTTTAGCACTGTCTCTTATCTTCTATTTTTGGGAAGTGTGTGATTCCTATTAATTTTTGGCGTTATACTTGTTGCTAAGTCCTCCTTTGATGGATTTCCTTAAACCAGTTATTGGCAAAGGCTATTTGGAAATGTTCACTGAATGATCTAAAACAAAGTGACTGAATTTCAACTATATAATATTTTATCTTTATAAATTCTTTTAATTTATTTTTTATTAATTTTTTAAAAATCACTATATATGATAAATAGTAGGACATGAAGAGATGCAAATGTTCCTTTAAAGTGAAACTAGTCATAAATTTAAATTCTATTAACTCTCTAAAGAACAGAAAATTAGAAGACAAGTTTTACTCAGCTTATGCCACCTGGAAGTCTTTTATAGGTTTTTAATTAAAGAATAGGTTAATTGTACAGTTAGCATGTACTGATTAGATTGTTACTTGCCCTTGTATTTCAGAAGCAGGGCTGCAAATTATCACTGGGTTTTGCTTTGTTCTGTACTTCTACAGATTTTGGTATGTTTAAAATGGTGATTTTAAATCTGCTGATTTTAACATACAGGTAAAAAATAAAGACCATTTCTTTTAGCCACTTCTTTTAGGTGCCAGTGGTTGTTCTCTGTATTCATTGGGCTGTGTGGCTACATAACCCTTTATTGCTGTTTTGAGGCATTCATTTCTTTGCGAACTTTATTTTCTGGAGATAATGGAGATCTTAAATGCTGAACTGATAATTACTTTAAGATATTGAGTTAAAATTATTTTCTCTGGTTTGCTATTTCTACCTATCTTACCATATTTATGGTTTCTTGTGTCACCTTGAGTAATTGTTTTCCCTCATTGATATGTATATCCCTCAAGTTGGTTATTATTCCATGCCCCATTTACTTGGCTTTTTATTTTCCTCAAGTTCTACATGTTTCTCTCTCTCAGTAATCTCTCAAAAAATCAATGTGAGTTAAACTTGAAAATGTCAAACACTTAGAATCAATTTTTCCCTTCTGTAATTGTGATTTAGTCTATCACTAAAGGCATAGCAAAGCAAGTGTAGGAAACCTAGATTGCATGTAAATGAAACTTCAGGGTTTTAAGAATGCAAAAGAAGAAATAATTACAAATTCTATCATGCAGAAAACACTGCAAATATGGAGAATTCAATATTTAATCCCATGATCATTATGCCCTTAATTGATCAATAAGAGGAAAATAAATTGAGCATTTAGTCTTCTGCTTGGCAGTTTTGTGTTTAAAAGTTAATTACACTTACCTTTGCTCGGTAATGTTCCTCTGCTTAACATAAATGTAATTTGAATATTATACTGAAACTTGCAGCAATTATACAAGATATGAAACACCTTCTAATTTTTTATGTACCCATTATACAGAAAAAAAAATAATGTTTACTTTTGAAATCACCTCAGTGTGGGTTTTCAGAAACTTTCAGAAACCTGCCAGTACCTATAAAAAGGAGTTTCATTTTCTGTAGGTCTCAGATTTAGTTCCTAGGTGTAGATCTTCCAGTCTTTTCTGCAGCCTATCAGATTGCTGCGAGAGAATGTTTCTTGATTTCTGGTGGTAGGCTTCTTCATCATAATATTACTAGTAAAATTTGCAGCTACTTACTGTGCTCTGTATGTTACTGTTGGAAGTCCAGCTAATCATGTGCAAATGGGAAAAGGGCAAATATGAAGCCTCAGTGCACATGGATGAATGAGATGATCTCTTCTAGGTCTTTTCTGTTTCTATGTTGCCCTGATTCTAAGGCTGTACCCAGAATTCGTTTTCAGAGCACATGAAGGTATTTACCACCCAATAATGAAAGTGACTGCAGAAGAATGATAAACCCTGGAGGCTGTAGAATTTTCTTTCACATTTCTTAGTGATACAGACTGTTCCATGATCAGAGTGGAGAGATATATGTTTATTTCCTGTATTGTATAATGTATTGCTGTTATTGTATTTTAAATGTTACCTGGAATTATATTTGAAGAATTCTCTTATACAGAGCTACCCTAAAAAACCAAAAAACACCCAAACAAACACACCAGAGGAAATAAGAATATGTTGTCTCATGCATAGGATTTCAGAATGAGGATTTACTTTCTCAACAATTAGACTAGATTAAAATGAACTGAAAATACATATATATATATTTTTAAAATATTTTCCCCTAGGTAAGAGAATGGCAATTTTGCCCTAAGTCAAAATATAATCTCTTACTTTTTAATTTAAACCTGTGCATATTTACTAATAAGAATAGCAGAGTAAAGCTAGCAGATTAATAGTGATGTTTTGCTTTTACATTTTGTTCAATGTTTGCAAAATCATCTTCCCTACAGATCCCAATGGTACTTCTTTTACAGCACACTCTATAATCACATTAGTGATCTAATGGATATCTATCTCTTATCGTAATAAACTTCTATGTGTATAACCTCATTAATGCACTGAAATAGTGTCCCCTCTGGGTGATCCAGACAGTTTCATTGTAACTCTAAAATTAGATGCTGTAACAACTCCAACAGTGTGAAAACTGCCACTTCAGCTCAAATGATCACACGTTTCTTGCAGCGGTTTGCAATTCATGAACACACTGCAACTCAGTTCAAAATGATGGAATTTTTGAGAACAGACTGCAGAAATATAGACATGCAATAACAAGAAACTTCCTGCTCTTCAGCACATTAAAATACACAGAGAAGGTTCCATCTAGAAAGGAAGAGAAGTGAATTTTGTCTTATAAGCTCTTTTAGAGGAAGTTATAACATGGCCATAAAAATTAAGTAAAGAGTAATATGTTGTCTGTGTTGCACAGAAGTCTTGTCATGCAATGTAATTTTTAAATAAATGAAAAATAGATCTACAGTTTTGAGTTAGAGAATGGAAAAATTTATGACCTTAGCTGTTCAGTAATTTATTTTAACATGCTAGATTGTCTTCAAGCTATACATTAGCCCAGAATAATAACAGCTGCAAGGAGAAGTACTACTAACATTTCTACCTTGCTGAAGGGCTGAATCCATAATCCCCTCTAAGACTGATAAAGCAAAAAGAAACGAAAGGCCACTAGACTTTTTTCAAGTTAATATGAAATATTAAGGGTCAGATATTTTCTTAAAGTGATAGAACTCTGGTTTATTTTTTTTGTGGGTTTCTCCTCCCCTGAAAGAATAAAAACATAAGTATCTGCTGTCATGAAAAACTGTAAATGTGTTTGAAAGAAATGTACTTCATACCAAATTGAATTATGATTAGAAAAATAATCAGCATGCTGTTTCAGCTAATTAAGAGCTGAACTATCCACCTATATTCATTGTTGAGCAACATGATTCTGTCTGTGCTGTTCTTATTAAACATGAGATATTATTTACTTGAAAGCTGAATTTTTCATTCCTTGGTTTTCTATATTTTCAGATATTTATTATATTTTCAGTCATTGCTTTTGTTTTATACCAATAATTTTCTTCAGATCCTGTACTCTTTGTAGCCAGTACTAACAACTGCCTGGCAGCCAATGCTAAATTTCAGGTTACCAGCTTACGACTTTTGACATCTAAATCACTACTTGTCAGTAGAGTTACAGAGAAAAATGCTGATGCAGGCATACTTAAATAGGGACATTGCTGAGAGTTCCTCTTACACCTTAATTATTGATGAGTTAGACTGAAAGCAAATGATCTTATTTTCTCCAGAGTAAATATGGTCTTTCCTATTCCAAACTTAGTTTTCTCTTCATACAAGACCCTATGCTACTATTGTTTTACCCTGAATTTTTCCAGGACAACAGCAACTTGCTCCCCAAAGTCCAGATAATGCCAAAGCTCAAAGGGACTCTGGGGAAGCAGAAGAGCCTGAAGTACAACAGAGGATGAAGGATTTCATTGACATTTGTGATTGAATAGTGCGATGTCATGGTTGGCAAGTATTGGGAACCCTGCAGTGATACTTGGAAAATAGTCACTGAAAGCCTGATACCCCATGAAAAGCAAGTCTATATGATGCCAAGACACATTGGATGGAAAGTTTTCTTTCATTAGATGGAAAGGGTCTTCCTTTCTCTTGTTGGGGAAAAAATAAAAACAACAACAACAATGATAAATGGTTGGACACCCTAGGAGAAGACAAGCAAAGCCATGCACCCAAGCACAGCTCCTTCTTACCTGTTGCAGTGTTCCACTGCCTCACTACCTGGGGTTTCCTGCTGAAATCAATCTCCTTTGGGAGTAACACTAACCAGATGGACTTGCTTATTTGCTTCCTTGACAGTCATGTACCCTTCTGCTGTTGGGAAGAATCTCTAAGTTTCATGGTGCTTTATGTGTTTCTTCACACGAATTTGTTGTAGGGGCAGTCATCTACTGAGACTGACACCTTTCCACTCCTTTGATATTTAGTGAATATCTCAGGAAAAGAGCTTGGGAACAGTCTCACTTTGAAGTATATCTGTTGTTATTACTGACTAAACATGGTAATTTTTTGCTTGTGGAACCCAGGGAACTCCACTGCAATACCCAGGCAAGAATGTATCTATCCAAGATTTTCACTAATTTTTCATTTTTTATATTTGGTTAGCCAACAAACAATATTGGAAAATCAAATATTAGTCCTTTTACTATGCTTTTCTTCAGGGAGTGGTTGATATACCTGTCTACAGTGATTCAGTAACAAACTGAAAGTTGGAATGCTGCTTTTAAAAGGTGTGAGAGACATACATTAAAGTAGTTTAATTTGTCCTTTCTTTATCTAATGGCATTTTTGTTTCAGTGGTGGAAATACAAGTCGACTCAAAGCCCAAAGTGAGATCAGTGGACTTTTTTAAAATTTAATAAAGATTCAAGACACAAATGAAGCCATAAAGCTTGTTACTATTTTTAGCTTTTCCTGTTTTTTGGCCTTGCTAATTATGTTGATGATGTTATTAGATAATTCTTGATGTTGGAAAGGAAATAATCAAATAGGTGGCATTTAGATTGGAATGAAGAAAAACCATACAGCAAAACTGAGGAAGAAATAGCTGCTGTGGTCCTGTCACTTGCACAGTATTAGGTCAAATAGAATGTGATATGTCTTGGGGCTATGTATTCAGAGATTACATCTCAGTTCAGTCTGTTTTAAACAGCCAACTCTATTAAGCTAGTGGAAAACAGGATTGTATTTGCATGCAGATCCCTGGAGAATTGCTGCTTGAAAATTTGAGGGGTATATGTCTGATGGTATGTTCAGATTGCTTTAAAGTAACTGGATGGGTTTTCCTTAAAATGAAAAAACTTAGGTAATTCATACTGCAGATTAAATAAGTAATCATTATTGAAATGGTTGGGCATATTATATAAATGGTTGGACAGATTATATAAACGGTTTCCTTTTATTGTCAGTAAGGATAGTCTGTTAATTGTACTTTAATCTAGCTTCTTTGTATGTAAATAGTAATTTTGGAATTAAAAAAATGAGTGGGAGTGATAAGGTGTACTTAATTGGTTTAAGACCACTACCAATATATTTTGTTCAGGTCATAGACTAAAAGATGAGAAAAAGCCATTGAAATCCTTTAGTTGAGGGTTGTGTATAAAGTAAACCAGGACTTTCCTAAATTAATTCCTCATTATAGTAAATAGGTTTGTGGGGGTTTTTTTAGGAAAAAAAAAGGGGGTTTTGTGATATTTGAGTTGCCTTTGATGGAGAATCTGTCACAGTTCTAAGAAAGTTGTTTCAATGGTTAATCATTCTAATTAAAGAGAGAAAGAAAAAAAGGAAATCAAAGTATTATCTTCCTTCTAATCTGAATTGCTTTGTCTAAAGTTTTGAGCTATCATCTCTTACCAATCCTTTTTCAGGTAAAGGCATTAACCTATCCACAGCCTGCTTTTTCTCACATGTAACTGAGAGGATATGATCAAATGCCCTTTAACCTTCCCTTTGATATTCTATAGACATTGAATTCTTTCAGTCCTTTGCTGTTATGTTTTCCAGTCTATCATCTTCTTGCCTGTTCCCAAGAAACCTCTATGATTTTTTTCACTAGCTTTTGTGAACTCTCTATGCTGAAACTAGGCATTGCATTCCTGTTGCGGTTCCAAAATGTCATTGTCAGTGCCAAATAAAGGCATAATATAATATAATGTAATATCTCTACTTGTTATTTCCAGATTGTACTTTCAAAAAAGATATAAATCATTTTGATAGCAGTGTCATACTATCAGAAGCTCATTTAAAGATGATTACTAGTCATGTCCCTAAATCTCTTCTGTAATTTTGCTTCTCAGGAAAGAATTTTCCATCCCATTGCTAGGGCCTGCTGCAGTGTCTGATCTTCAAAGGAGTGCAGAAAAGCTGGAATTTAGGAAAATATTTAAAATCTTCAAAATGTACCTCCTAATGTGACTACTTAAAATCCATTAAAGAACTAGATAGCCTGTGGTCTACCTCAACCAGAAGCCATAGGCTTGATTTAGAAATAATTAAATGAAATTTTATGGTGTGCATGATGTCAAAGATTAGATATCATGGCTATAATGATACTTTCTGCTATCCCTACTTTTGTTTAAAGCAGAATAAAATAGTTGGGAGCAACATTTCCAGTGCTGTTGTGAGGTTGATATAGATAGGTTATTTGACAGAATCATAATGGAGACAAGTGTTATACTGCTGCTTAAGAACAGGTATATTTTAATTATATTTTCATCACTTTATTAAGCTTAGTTTAATGGAATTCTGAGTCAGTCAACCAGAAATTATTCTTTCCTGGCACAATGCAAATGTTAATACTCTTCCAAATCCCCAGTGATATGCAATTTTTCCGAAATTGGTATTTGATTTTTGTTTGTTCATTTTTTGTTCATTTTTAGCTTCCCAGTGAAGATACTGAAATATTTGTGAGTACTTCACAGTGCTTATCATTGCTGGTTCAGCTATATGGAGGGAACAGTCAGGAGAGTATGTCTCCAGAAAATATGGACAGCTTTGCTGAAGTACTGAAGTCCAAAAAAGATACACGACAACTGAAGCTTTTGTTGAGAATTGTAAAGAGACTGGTGAGTCAACATCTAAACTTTTTCAAAGTCTGCATGGGGTTTTTTTATATCGCTGGATCATTTTTTTGGCTGGTTTTTTCCTCTTAAAGGAAAAAATATTTTAAAATAAGTTTGAAAACAAAATACGTGAAGTTGATTTTCATGTTTTTGAATTTCACTTCTCTGGAGAAGATGGCCTTCTACACTTAAAACCTCTTGCTACATGATTGTTGGAGTTCTCCTGTTTCAGTTAACCATTCAGCTATTTAAATAACTCGTGCTATTTATATATTTGTTTAGTAATCCATCTGTATGAAGCATTGGAACAATTTTATGAATGTCTTCCGAAAGAACTAACTTGTTAGCATTAATAGCTGTTCAGAAACACAGTAGTTGATTTTATGGTGAATAAAATGCCATTTTACACTTGGAATAGTTCTGTGCGTAGGCTGTTGAGTCCTCATTCTCTCTGAGTGAGAGAGAGCGCTTCTGCTGAAGTGGTTGTGATGTAGAACTTCAGTCAGTGGGAGTCATGCAGGAGCTTATTCTGGTGAGGTTATTCACAGTTAGGAGCATCAGTTCTGTCATGCTCCAACACGGTGGCATCACAACAGCATTGTGTCTTTTAGGTAGCTTAGGTGGAAAACCTTCAATATCGGTAGCTTTGTCTCAGATAGTACTGTGGGGTTTTTATCTTGAAGTGTCTTGATGACAAGCCTTGCCTGCATTGTCACCAGCCTTGTTGGTTGAGTACTTCACCCTTTACTCTCCAAAAGCAGGAGTTTTCAATTAAATGAGGGTAACTTCCCAAGTGTAAGAGGCAGAAGGTACTTGAATTTTGTAAGTGCAGTGCTGACTACTAGAATAGTCATAATCATAAGCCATAATCCGTGGCAGCAGAAGTTAAGAGGAAGCAACCCTCGTAGAGAATTCAGAGCTGTTCTAGTCCTCTTTCTCTTGCCTACTGTATTTATATTACAGGAAAGTAAACACCATACTGTTCTTCCCTGTTTTGCCCAGTTCTATCTTGCTATAAAAGAAGCCTGTATATATAAAATTCAAATTGATATGGTGTTTAGAATTTTAAAGACACTTCCTCTGATTTTAGCTTGTACCTCTGCTTCTTTTTCTGAGTAATCATTGTGCTGTTTAGAACCGGCTTTTGCTTTTCCGCAAAAGCAGGATGAGAACAGAGGCAACAAAGTGTGAAGAAAGAAAAGAGAAATGAGGCTGCAATATACATATCTAGATTATTTAATTTTACCATAGGTACAGACTTGTTTCTTACTCTCCATTTTGAAGACCATTGTTCAAAAGTTGACCTAGAGTGCAGGATATTTAACATGGAAACTTCTGTTTACTATCTAAAGAGAACAAAGCAATGCTATCACCTTTTGAATCCTGCAAGTTCCTGTACTTTTAGTTCCTGTACTCTCCTTTGTATACCCGGTACTTGTTATTTATAATATCAAGCATAGATTTTCTGTAATTATTTTAATGAGATCATAGGATTTCTTTTGAAAGCAGGGTTCATAGAAAATTTGACAGATTATTTAATAAATCTTATGTTATTTCTCTAAACCTTAAAAAGTCCTGTTCAGAGGAGATGATTATCTTGTCAAAATTGTCATAATCACAAAAGACATTAAAATATAATCATATCTATTTAAGAAGGATTCAGCCCACATCAGCTGAATTTTGAAGTGTAGAGCACTGTTTTTCTTTTGTAGTATCTGAGCAATATTTTAGTAGAGGGATCAGTGAATGCACCAGTTTTCATTGTTGCTGATCAGTGCTTATATAGAGCGTCTTTTCAATTTGTGGTAACATTAACTTCACTGATGCAGGCACAGGTATTGCTTTGGTAAGACGGGAATGTACAAAAAGAACTCCATGTGCTTATGCTGTACATGCCTTTATAGCATGTATTGCTGGAAAGAAGGAAAAGGCATAGCAGTATGACTAGTTTCACATGACCCCAGTGAGCCAATGGAGACAGATGTCTCAATTTCAGAGTCTTCAGTTTAAAGTATTCCAGAGAATTTGTTGATCTCCAAGCTGACCTTACCTTGATGAAATGGAAAGTGATACCTATGTGTTGCTATCATTTAATAGTATTAATCCATTGGGTTGTATCTCCAGCGGGTGGACAGGGTTTTTTTGCAAGAAGTTGGAGATTTGTTTTGAGTTTGTTTTTGTTTGGGTTTTTTAAAGGTTGCTGTCAAATTTGACCAGCAAATTGACTTAAGGGCAATATAAACCTCTTCCAACACTTTCTTCACTGATTGTTTTCCTGCAATTCTTTTTGCATTCATTTGTTAAACAGAAATAAAGATATAGGCCAGCTTTTGTACAGGCTTATTAACGGAATCGCTATGAGCAGCCCTTTTAATGGGCTTTATTTTCCTTTAAAAAGAAATCATCAGGAGTGAAAACCAGAAAAAGTATGCTTTGAGCTAACTTTTATAGCTGTGTAAGTAAAGATCTTTAAAAGCTTTGAAGAGGCAGCACTGACTTTCTTCTTTCTGGTTTGTTTATAATTACCTTTTAGCTTTCAAGGCTTTTGGCTCTGTCAAGTCCAGGTTAACCAGTCTTTTTCAAGAATGTTCTCTCGCTGACATTGATATAATGGGCAGAAACTGAATAAAATTATTGAATCAAAGGAACATGGTTTGAGGGTTTTTTAGGGGGTTGTTTTGGTTGGGGATTTTTCCTTCTTCCCTTGTACTAAATCTCTGGTTCTGGTTGCTTCAACTTGGGTTAGACAATACTGCTATTCAGAAATACTTTATCTTTTTTAGCAGCATTTTTGTAACTGGTCAGTGACATCAGAGAGTGATCTTCTCTCATTTTTGTTGTTCTGGAAACCTCTCCTGCCACTTGTCCTGGAAATCACTACCTTATCCATCTCTTCTGTGAATATATAGTGCATCTTATTACAGTCCATTAAATTATCTAGATTAAAGTATTTCTTTGTGAAGCAGAAGAAATTTTCATTTGGGAAGCAAATAGTTTGGAGTTTGCCTCCTTTACTGAAGAGTTTTAAATTTCTTTTTTTCCCCAGAGGAAAAAATCTACCTGCCATCTCAATTTATCATCTAGTATGTAATGTAAAGGCATTTTTTAATAGAACTAGCTAATATCTTTCCACTGGGCACAGTATCATTGTGGGATTACAGCTTGGTACTCACAAATAAAATATTTCAGCTTTCAAAACAAGAGAACACTTTTTTATTTCCATATAATAAAGGAAAAACTCCTCTGAGAAAAATGAGTAAAAATCAGGCTTTAACCTCCAATTCTGCACTCGCTGTGGAGAGGGAACTTTTGTTCTATGACTTTTCCCTTAAGTACTACTCATAAAGGATATTGAGTTCTACCTAAATCACAACTTTTTTCTTCTGATTGTTTTTGCAGAATCTCATTTTCACTAATTTGTGTATCATAACTGTCAAAAAGTTGTTCACCCTTTATTTGTGAGCAAATAAAACATTTTGGATGTCATCTGCATGCCATATACCTTGGGGGGACATGTATAAGGATTTCTTAAATCATATTAGGCTGGATAGTAAAAACGTTAAGGCTGGAATGATAGTATTTGAGCTGTGGCAAAGTTCCATGGCATTCATTAATTTCATTGTAGGACTATTGAACTCTAATTTGATTTCCCTGCCACAGCAATGCCATCACTGAGCCACAGCAATGCCATCACTGTGTACCTGCAGGCAGATTTACTACCCTGTTTCAAATGAGCCAAAGCTTGAGGAACAAGTAATCACTATGTCTAAAATATCCTTAAATTCACATGTCCCTAAGTATTTCTGTCATGTAGATTAGTAATTATATCATCCTCAGTTTTATGCAGAGTCATGCTGCATTTGCATCTCTTGAATAGACAGCTGTGTGTTTGTATATAAAAATATATGTATATATTTTTACTGCTATCGTTCCCAGATTAGATCCTTGTTATATTAATCCCTGATCATGCATTATGAAGACATTTAGAGCTTGGAGAGATACACAGTCCAAGCAGCACAAATATTTGATTTAGAGTAGCAGTTCTGCAATCCCCTGGTAAGTCAAACTTCTTGCTGGAGGTTTGCTTCTCAGTAGATTCTCACAAGTACATCTATAGGGAGCTTCCCTCAAAGAAGGTGAAGCAAAATCTCAAGAGATTTTCAGATAGCATCCCTTTTACAGCTTCAGATCCTGGGATTCAGCTCCACAAGGAGGTGCTTGTGTGGCAGTTCCTAGAGCAGTCTGTTTTCCCATGGTCTTACAAAGCTGGGGGAACCTGTTTGCACATCTCCTGCCAAGGGAGCACAGCAGTCAAATAATCTCAAACTAAGTGCAGGAAAACTACTTGTGCATCTTTCTCATGATCTGAATCTTTTAAGCAGCCTTTAATCAATTTCATTAATTACCAAGGTAATCCATAATATTCCATTGCTCTAAGGCGTAATTTTATAATAGTTATTTGTGAAACTGTGAGCACAATATTCATTTGTGGGTTAAATTATATATGTTTTTAAAATTCAGGTGACTCTTATAGGAACAATTTCTGTCCTTCATTAGTGTTAATCTCTTATTTTCAAGTTGTTAGCAAGCCTGCATTCCTTCTCTATAGACCATCTTTTGTTGGCTTCAATCTATGAGAATAAAGTCCCTAAGACATTATTTTACGTATGTATATATGTATATGTGTATGTATATGTATGGGTATGTATATGTGTGTGTGTGTGCATGTGTGTGTACATATATAAAGCTGGAGCATTTCATTAGATATAAACAACTTGAGATCCCCCCAAAGAGGAAAAAGCTAATTGTCATTAAGTTACATGATACAGATCATAACAGGATGAGTTACTCAAAATCCTTTGAAACAAATACATGGTAAGGATAATGCATCTTCACCCTTCCCACCGTGTGGGGAAGCTCCCTCTGTTTGCACACTCAGACAGTGGGTTTTTTACAGTTTTAATGAAATTGGAGAGAGTCTCCAGAGATGAGAGACAGAGAGGCTTCCAGTGCCCACTGTGACTTGGCAGCACTTCCAGGCCCTGCCGTACCCGGACATAGGGGAAGCAAGCAGCATGGGGGAATAGCCTCTAATACAATTTAAACAACAAATAAACAGTATTTAAATAGAACTGGTAGAGTGGAATTTAAAGAAATTCATTGTTTGGTGGGCATAGTTTTCTCATGGCAGAGCCCCTTTGGAGCACTTTTTTGGTTACTGAATAGAAATTGAACCAATATTGATTAATTTATCTGAGTAATTTTTTTGAAGCTGTGTTTTGAACTTCATGTTTAGTTTATGATGTCGTACTGGCTCTACCAAGTGCACATGGAAATGAAATATTTTACTTTCATCATTAAAACCTGATGGAAGATATTTTTTAGGATTAATAAAGCATTTTCAGTAGCACTAAGAAACAAAAAGTCTAATTAATAGAAGAGTGATTTTTATGTGATCAAAACTTAATAATATTTCAATTTCTTGTCACACATTCAACAAATAATACCAAGTACTAGATATAGGCTATTTAATTTAGCATTATATACTTGATATTAAGAATAACATAGCTTTTCAAAAACCACTTTTTAAAAGTACTGCATGAAAATGTTATTTGTATGTCTGGTAATAGTTAGGATATCCAGATATGAGAGGAATGCTGGAGATTATTAAAATTTGAGATCCCATGGCATTCTTTATAGTAGTATACATGGTTAATTTTACTTTGGCTAGTTAGATTCCATGTATTGAAATTCCAGACACAAATTTTTACTGTAGGTCTGATAAAAATTTTTATTTTTAATCTGAAATTGTTAGATACTGTTTCACCTTAGAGGCATGTGCATGTTTTGCCTATGTGCCTAGCTTATGTACCTTGTGAAGCTGAATTCAGACACATTTATACTTTGTGTTACTTGTGGAGTGTTTTCAGGATGCTGAGTACTAGTACAGCATGTTAGCACTGTCCTTGACTTTCTCATTTTTGGCATTTGCATTCTATGATTTCTACTGGAGGAGAGGGAAGAATATTTTGGTATTTAGATTTACACACTTGGTTAGAGCACTGAAAGACTTTTAATAGGCCTCCATTTCTGATTAGCCTTCCTTTTAATTTGCCTTTATGATTTCTACAACATCCTTCTTTCGGTTGGGCAAAATTCTGAAGTACAGTGTTCAAAACTTATATACTGATGGAGTTTTTTCCGATGTATATCCTTCTGTCTTATGAAATGAAACAGAATGAGTATCCATGGGTAGGTCTTAGTCACCAATGCAGTCCCTGGAGTTCTTATCTTTCTTCATCTTGTCACTTTTGATCCTGTCCAGAAGTTCTGTAGCTGATAAAAGATTGCAGAAAACTTTGCTAATTTTTTACCCAAAACACTAGATGGTACAGGAATGCTCTGCTTATTTCTTCTCATAGAAAGAACAAATATTTAAATCTCTATTAGATTGTCCAGGCTTATAGGATCACTTATTTCTGCCTGAGTCAGAAACCTCTTCTGCTGTGTGAATTTTGTACTTCTCTGACTATATTTGCTGCTTCAAATGAGTTGTAGAATAAACTAGTCCTGTGACTGAGAAGGCTGGGATGGTAAACGGTAGGGCTATTCATATAATAATAATTTATGTGGTATAATTTTTATCCTTGTGTACCTGTAACTGCAAATACAGTGTATTCTCTTTTTTGTAGGTGACTTGGAATATTCCTAACTCAAAGTGCCAAGAAATTCTTAACAACTATGAGAATTAAAATTTTATTTCAATTGGATCTAAGCTGACATACTTTTTGCAGCTGATCACTGGAGTCCAAAAGCCTATTCTATTAAAAACACTAGGCTTCTTATAACGTGTGGTAAAATCAGAACACTAATCATGGTCATCAGATAACATTTTCCTTAAGAGAATCTGTCAACACCAATCAAATAGGATTGAATTATTAAAAATCTTCTCTCAACTTGAATGTTAATATCAGGTTGCACATATTTCCGTGTTCTGTAGCCTTAATGGGAGCATATGAGGTGTCGGTGCTGCTTTCGTTATTATTATAACTGAATTTCATTAGTCCTGTAGACCAGGACCTCATTGTGATAAGCTCAATCCAAGCATAGTAAAAAGTAATTTCTTGCTCCAGAGAACAATCCAGCTTGTTTCCTGTATTCAAAATAGGATCAAGGAATGGCCTGGAAATGACTCTGTGTAATAGGAAATAATTTGACTCAAAATGACCATTCTGGATAAAACAGATCCTTGGGCAATGATCGGTTTTGTGCAAGCAGGTATGGAGGTTTAACTAGTTGCTCCTGATTACTAATACAAAAGTATCTTCATTTTATTCCAAATATAAATTCTTATGGTCACAGGAGTATTTTAAAAACCTTAGTCTTCATATAGTCTTCATGTGAAACTGTTACCAGAAACTCAGAGCTTTGAAAGATTTTCGTTGTCCATATTGAAGATAAAATAGTTACATGTAAGAAGCAGGTTTACTGTGACTTTTTGCAAACTTATATTGCAAACCCTTCAACAACACCTCCCTTTTTCATTATATCTATTCTCTTAAACTCAGTCTCCTCGCTGACAAGTTTATTATAGATGAAATAGTCTTTTACATTTCATCATGTAAGTAAAATTTTAAGTACCAAGTACCAACCAGGACAAAATCTAATGTAGGAGTTAGGAGCATTCCTTTCCAGTAGGGAATCTTCCTTTAACTTCTAAATTACCTAGTAGTGGACAGTCAGAGTAAAAGGTCTTGATTATCCTCTTTGTTAATCTTCAGTGCTCCCTTATTTTCCTCGCCAATGTTTCTATCTATTGAAACATTAAAAAAATATTAAAAAAAGTTTCGACTTCTGCACTTTAACAAGGCATCCAACAAACATTAACTGTATTTCACTGCATCTAGATCCTTACCCCCTTCATCTTATAATGCATAAGCACTGCTGAAAAGCTGGTGTTTTCAACAATCTTGCCATGAGCAAATCTGCAGGTCAAATAGAGCTTGATTTTAATAGCCAATGTGTGGATGCAGATAAACAGGGAATATAACTGGAGTGCCTATATTGTAGAGGAAGACAGTCCTTGACTATCCGGCTGTGAAGATAGGGGACTCTGAGGCATGTGAGTTAGGCAAAGGACACAAATAGACAGGGCATTTCAGATACAGGTTGTCCGTCAGATGGAAATGGTGAGCAAAAATATGACATAAATACAACAAAGGTATGCTGGTTGTGGCAATTGAGACCAAGCAATATGACCATACAGAGCAAAAGGAAGTCAGTGTTTTAAGAGTTAGAGATAGTTAGAAAGATCAAAGATGAAAATTACTCTAGA
This sequence comes from Lepidothrix coronata, assembly GCF_001604755.1. Lineage (NCBI taxonomy): Eukaryota > Metazoa > Chordata > Aves > Passeriformes > Pipridae > Lepidothrix > Lepidothrix coronata. The sequence continues at coordinate 439,134 of NW_016690486.1, read as the reverse complement.
AGCATAAGTCAAAACATACATGCAATGAAAGAAAACAAAATACTTGAAATTTTTCCTTGGATTTCTCCAAGAATCTAACGGTTGGTTAATGTGGTCATTAACAACAAGTACATACATTTAAGGTTCCCCAACAGAGGGCCCATGCTCACATGCTAATCCCTGGCAATGATAACCATACCTGGTCTTTATGAATGGGGTGCTGCACAGTTTCAGATGACTTTGTGATTCATGTAGGTGTTCTGAAACAAGTATATGTTTAAAAATAGCATTTCTGTGCATTGAGGTTAGGCTTTCAGTTAATTTCTCCAGAAACTGACCCCCCCATTCCTTAGTTCAAAGAGTGTTTCAACCCAACATCTTGAGTGATGTAACATCAACATTCTAAATTATGAAAACTCTACCAGTTAAACATTTATAAAGTGCCCAGTGCTGTCACTTCTTTAAACTATTAAAATGTAATGTTTTTATATGAACGTCATTATAAATTTATATCGGATGTAATTTGTGGTGATGCGGTGTTCTATGGGCCGTGAATTACTGTCCTAAATTTCACATAGCAGATGCTTTCTCTGGCATGCAATGCCTAGTTGATGAGTTCATATGATGCAGCATAAGAATATTTCACTATTTGCATACCAGCTCTACTCTGCTTATACACCTTGCTATTTTAGACCACTTGGGGCATTTTAAGAGCAATGAAGTTGACACACAATCCTCAGTCTTGTCAAGAGCAGAGGATTATCTAAATCCTTTAATATCAATAAAGGAGTACTTCTTTCAGAAATATGTAGTTTTAGTTAGAAAGGGATCAACAGATGCATATAATTCTATCCAATAGCTCAAATGATTTAAAATTATTTTTTAAAGGAATTAGACTGGTGTACTTAATTGCAAGAGAATGCTGTAGAGCATAACCGCAGCATGCATTGAAAAGTCAAAATTATATGTTCCATAGTGCATAATATTGTACCTTGTGGATGAAAATCTGATCTTAATGCTGTAAATCCTTGGAAATTATAATGAATTGACTTACTGCATATTAGAATTGCATCAGAAAAAAAATAATTATTTAAATATCTGTCCCCCCTTGCTAACCAAAATGTAGATATAAAAATCTGCCATGTATATAGGATGTGATATATATATATGTGATGTGAAGTAGTTGTACTGAACAGTGGAGTCCACCAGACTAATAATTAAAACAAATTACATTATTTGTAACTGCAATTTACTATTGTCCCATTTCATCACTTAAAAAAAGAAGAAAGAATTGAGGTAGAATACCCTTTGCTCCTTCTGACTGAATGCTTCCTTTGTGGCCTTTCACGCAAGAGACCAGTGTTTCCGGCAAAGTGCTGGCACAGGCGGGCTGGTGGCTGACGTCTCCATGTGTCCTCTGGGCAGAGGTTTTTCTGTTTATTGGGCTTGAGGAGATATAAGGGCAGAATTTCCCAAGGGAGCTTGGGCACAATGTTACTTTTTGTCCTGAGTGCTGGAGCAGAAAAGCTCTGCAGAACTTAATGGTAAAGCAGTATTTAGTCACCCTAAAATTTTAACAAAGAGTCCTTAGTGTGTAGCTGTGTGTTGCTTATTTTCATTAGAGCGATGGTCTACACAAGGCAGGTTGGAGTTAAAATCAAAGCTGCGTTAATCTTTTGCAATCAAAGAATTCCCATGGAACTGAGTATATTAACACATCCTCATACTGCTACTTTTCTTCAAAGTACTACCAGTATATAAATACTATAAAAGGTAATTTTTAGCATACATGATAAAACAGCAGGTTCACATAAAGCATAAAGGAAATTGGGGTTTATAAAGATCAGGGCCCTGTTGTAATTTTAAGCCATTAGTACAGTTTATGTATTTGCAAATGAATGGGAGTATATTCACGAAATGGCACACAACATTTATTTTCAAAGTCCGTAACTCTAAGATGGCCAGGAGTAGTTTGTGTGACATATATCCGTCAGTTATGTGAGACCTTGACTCTACTAATATAGCAGTATTTCTTTTAGTTTGGTGAGGAAAATTCTTATTGCTGAAAAACAAATTACAGCTGTCATTGAGACTTAAATAATATGCCCTCAGGATTGCTCGAGTGGACTGTTGCTCCACTGAGGAGCTCTGATGACATCAGAGAGATGCTCATGCAATTTACTCACGTAATTCTAGCTCCAAGATGAAATATATATTACATTTTGAAAGTGATGTTATTTAATCATTAATGACTTTATAATCTCTTTTAGTCTCTATATCACCTTCACCATTACATTTGTTAGGATCCTTTTCTTTACATGTCTTTTATTTCCACCTCTACTTATATGTTTTATATGATTCTTCATTCAGTTCCTGAATCAGATGCTCCTGTTTCTTTCTTGAAACTTATTTTTCTTGCTTTTAAACGAAGCTGAAATCTTTGTGGCAATGGATGTTGGAGATGGGAGGAGCAAGCATCTTAGAACACCAACTCTTATTTTACGTTTTGCCCTCTGCAGGTTTCAACAAAATCTTCTTCTCCTTCTTGCAGCCTCATACTTGAGTTTTGCGTAGCTGTGTATGATCTCAACAGCACATAATTGCATTAGCACACTGTTATGTGCTTGTGTGTGTACACCTCTCAGACTTATACAATTGTTCTATAATACTTTAAAATTTTCTCTTTAAATTATAATTTATCCTGGTTTTTAGTATTTCCAGTTACATAATGGCTAAAAGTTTTAAAAATTGCAAGGATTTGAAAAACCTTAATTTTCCAAGTTTAGTTACAGAGATTCCTAAGGAAATTTAATTTCCTAGAAGTACTAGTAACTTATTTGTGAATATCAGGGCTCCAAAAGGTTGTCTGATTTTGCATCCCAAATTATTGGGTACTTTAAGTCCTAGTCCTTTATTTCTCTTATAAAAGGATTGAAAGAAGAGACCAAAGAACTGATGGGGGAGCAGAAATTCTGTGGGATATTAAGTATTTTGTTTAATGATTTTAATTCCATTTAAGTTCCCTCAGTTGTACATTCAAGAAAATGAAATGAGGTGAAGTAGGATGCTGTGATTTGAGACTAAATTATGTGGGAAGCCTGACAGTCTTCCTAAAAGTAGGTTTTTGTTTTTTAAATCTTATATCTCTGTCTTTTTCCTCTCTCCCCTTTTAACGCAGTGTTTTAAATGGGATATGAACCTAGTAATGATCTAATAAAGCTTTTGACCCATGAAGTTCAAATGGCTTTGAAATGAGGCAAACCAGATTTGTCTGTCTCTACTAGAAAATAATAACAGCCAACCACCAGTCTGCTAAGATTGTTTTATTCAACTTTTGCCTTGTAGAGTACTTCAGGAACTTAAAAAATGATGATACTTCGATTTGAACTTGCAGGAGAGTGTAGAATGCAAATGTAATCACTCTGGCAATGATTTAGTGACCTTGAGACATCTGGGAGTAAGGCAAGGTGCAGAGGACAGTGGCAGGATGTGGATTGGAATATGAAAGGAGCAGCATTTACTACTGCTGAATACATTTATGTGAGAAAGAAAAATAACCATGTCTCAAAATGAGTAGAGGTAAGCAGTGATGAACACTATATATCTTGACAGCACTGCAGTTCTGAATGTAATTCCCCCAAAAAATGAAACATCAGATTTTGAGACTACTGAACATAATGATTTTAGTGTGATATGAATCTTGTGTCCTGCTCTAGACAGCCTGTCCCCTCTGTAGTGCTGCTTTGATCCAGCTCCCCACCCAACCTACCGGAGTTCAGCTTGCGGCCTTTCTGTTGTAGAAGAGAGGAAGAAAAGAGGTTTGAGGTTGTGGCATTTCTCATGTACCTTTCTGTTCCTCCTGCTGATGGATAGGGATATATCTCCCATTCTTCTGCAAAGAAAATGGATCAGAGCTGCACTTTTATGTTATAACATCCATAATGGGGAATGTGCTTCAGCAAAATTGTGTGTATTCAAAAAGACTGTAGGGAATGAGAAGGGGCATCAAAGCTACCATGAATTATAGTGTCATCATTGGATGAGATGTTCTAGGGATGTTTTCTAGCCACAATCCCATTAGTAGTGAGAGTAGTGAACTTACTTGAACCCTGATCCAAAAGACTTGATAATACAATATTTAGCAGTATCATGCTAATATCACAAATGCTATAGCACATCAATTTGTTTTTAAAAAAGCAGAAAGACTGTTTCTGTTTTAAGCAGAAAACCGACTAACATACATGAAACGGCTGGACAACTGTTGGTACCACACTAATAAAGCAGCTATATGTGCAGTAGCCTCTGTGGTACTCAGTACAGTCTTGGTTTTGTCTGGACACTTAGGACATGTAACTAGAAGGACTAATTGGACAAAAAGAAGCAAGTTTGTAGCACTTCAGTGGCTCAAAGGGCTCTTTCTTCTTAATTGTTCCCTGGACAATCATTCTTTTAGATGCTGTATCTTACCATTAGTCAGAGCTAAAATAACTTTGTCAGACTAGTACAAATTATTTCAGACCAAGCAAACATTTCCTAATGCCAACTGCAGGACAAAGACCAGAAGACAAGGGAAACTTGTCCATATTTAATATTTCCAGATCTAAGACCATCCCTTAAATTCATTGATGGTGCAGGAGTTGCACATTTTGGCTTTCAGCTCACCACTACAGTAAATCTTGAGAAGAAAAATGAAGGGAAATGTGTTATATATTTCTTCCATAATTAATATATCCTAGATATAAAGTTTGAAATACTGAGGTGCTTTTGAGAGAGTTGTCACAGCTTTCATATGAAACTAGAAAAATCAAATCAAGAAAAGTATAATATTTTCTGCCACTCAAATGGCTTGCAAAGCTCATTATTTTTGTGTTATTTTCCTGACATTAATCTTTTCACTAAAACCATGTGGTTGAAAATAGAGGGATAATTAGCATTAGCCCATTTATGAGGAACTGCTAGTGACAGAAGCTTATTTATTGTTGTGTACAATTAAATATGATGTGAACACATGAGAATTTACATTTAAACAAGACTGCAGCTTGTCAGCAGTTTCCTTTGTTCAGCTGTGTGTTTATTAGGCTACAGCTGCTCACCTACTTTTATATAACTTTATAATAATAGTAGCAATGTCTTTATTATTGGAGATGTCTGAACCAGTTTGATTACACAATATACTAAGAAAAAATATATCTGATATAATCTTTGTTAAAGAACTAGATCTGGAAGTAAGATTATATACCAACAGAAAAAAAAACCCCAACCTTCTTGTCTCATCTTTTTATTGTTTTGGGTTTGTTTGGGTTTTTTAAAATTTATTCCTTGCACTAAGTGTTGCTTATGCATAGCACCTAAGGTGATTTATGTAGATAATTTTGTTGTTTTATTTGGACAACTTCAGTGCATCAACAACTTGAGACCTGTCGGAAAAAAAAGCACATATATTTTTTTCCTAATTCTGTCATTATACGAAGTGATGTCTGCAGTATAATAGTTGGTCTTAGTTTCTGTATTTAAGGATCTCTGGGAACTTGTAGTCCCATTATTGAGAGTTTCAGTTTTATGTTCCTTGGTGTAGATAAACTATGGGGGGAGGTCACAGTGAAATACACTTTTCCAGCTCCTGTAACTTAATGGGTGGTTTTTTAGAGCCTACAAAATGGAAAGCAAAAGTTTCCTCTGTCATTCATGCCCTACTGACACACAACATCCTGAAGGAAAGCAAAGCAAGATATGGGGCCCTTATTTCTGTTTGGTCTGGAGATGTGATCAAGCACAGAGGAGCTGTTAGCAAGTCCTAATAAGAAAATGTAAAAGAAAGTTCTGTTAACCTTTCTGAACCGAAAGGTTTTGTGCTTTCAGGAGCAGAATAGGGCCATCCTGTCTTCAGTGTATCTAGGGGCAGACATACCAGCATTATTAACTCATGCCAGGATGGTTCGCATTGTTCTCCAGTCAGAGAAAATACTAGTCCAATTAATTTCAAATATGTTTTTGCTGTCACTGTGTGCAAGTCTAGCTATTGTATGAACTTTCTGAGAAGATAGGTATCAACTTGCTCAGCTTTCATGCTGGCTGTGTGTCTCTTATAGCTGTCATCATTACTTCTGTCTAGAAGGTTTTATTTCTCATTCTTAGAACTGGGCATAGACACAGAGTCATAGTCCGTGACTTTGACCAGAATTTTAGTCTGGTTTTCTGGAGCAGAAGCAGGATGAATGAATGAACATGCATTTTGGTCACTATCAAAATTAAGACTTTAAGCATATGCTTCAGGTTTGTTAATGTGAACAGAAAGAACTGTGGGTTTTTAAGTATTTTCTTCTGACTTTCCTAATGGGAAGCAAAATTTTCTTTCTTCAACTTGCTAATGTCTGTAAAAAAATTCTGTATATCCCCACCACCTCATTTGTTACTTTTGCTTCAGATGGAAAAGCAGTGAACTCTTATTTGTTTGGGAAATGTTCAGATACAACTATGATAGTAGTCAACTCAGCATATACAGCAATTGAATGCTTCCTGCTGCCTTCTGTATGCACTGTTTCAATTACTAGTAACTTTTTTGTCTGGGAGTTGCTGAGGAATGGGTATCTCTTTGCTCTCTGTTTCTTCTGTTGTGATTTCCTTTGCAGAAAAGTTTTCAAAGTACCGTAAAGTCTTACTGCCCTGTATGAACAGTTAAATTCAGTTTAAATGCCAAGTGACATTTACAACTGTGGTCTAGATTAATCAATTCTGATTTAATGTCACATTTCTGCTACTTCTTTTTGTCTAAATGTGATATCATTGACATTAAGTTATGATAAATCATTATTTCATTGACATAAAATTCTGTCAGTACATTAATTTCTGTCAGTATACATTGACATTCTAATGCAAAAATTATGGTAGATAGTAACTACAGGTGTCAATAATTTTCTAGAATTATATTACATAATACATAGTCATCTCCTTATAGTACTTTATTAATACATCTCTAATCTCAAAACCAAAGAGCTGAATATGTGGGAAGAAACTTCTGAGTGACACCAGTCATCAGGTTTGCCCCCTGATGATGTTTTTACCATTGCAGCTTGAGTTCAAATCTGATTATTAATTTTAAAATATGGAACAGCTCATAATGATCATTATACAGTCCTGTGAAGTCACGGAGTAAAAAAGCCACAAATGTTTTGTTCTCACATTTGAAAACTGAGGTTTAAAAAAAACATAGTTTTAACATTGTAGAAATCACTCACTCATGACAATTTAATCACAGGGTTAAAACTGACTGTGTTCTAAAGCAAAGAAGGAAGGAAGAGGAGAGTCAAGATAAAAAACAGGTAGAAATATCCCTATACAAGAGCATCTGAGCTTAACTTCAAATAGCAGAATTTCTTGGCAGGGATTTGTGCTATCCCTTCCTCATACAGAAATGAGACAGGTATGCTACTTAAGAAGTGCAGTCGCATCCTGCAATTTTCAAAAAAGAAAAGTAATTCAATAGTGTCATTGAATCCAGGAAGAATTAGAGATAGTTCTTGGAACCTTGAATTTTAAATAGTGGTGAATAAATGTGATCTACTATCCTTTACTTCTCAATATTTCTTTTATATTTTTATCTTATCACAGTGACTTTTTTTTTTAACTCCTCTAAATGTACCTCTGCTCTCAAATGTAGCTGATGTTGATTGGTGTGCTTCTACTTAGGTGTCTTAGAATTACAGATGAGAGAGCAACATGATACGGTGTTATGAGAAGTGTCATGCACATCTCTCAAGAAACACATCCTTCATTTATGTGCATGTTTGCAGTGTCACTGAAGAGGGAGTCTCCTAGTTTTAATCCTCTTGATTTCTTACTTTTTAGTCTGGATGAACAATCATATCAAAGCAAAAGTCAAATACTACCCTAAAATGTTTTGGCTTATTGAAGATACAGATAAGTAGACTTTGTTTTCAACCTGTGAACTGGTAATGAAACTCAAAGCCAATGTTAATTTTCTTACAGCTCTTGTGGAAACAGCAATGAATATTGATAGGATGTAATGCAAGTCAAATAAATCTTTTGCAGTGGCCATTTATAAAACAAATAGTGTTTCTCTTTACTGAGGCTGATGTTTGCTAGGCAAACTGTTTTCATGCAACTATGAAAAATTTCAAGAAAGGAAATGAATGGGATTGTGACAGCTTATATTTTTAGCACTTCACTTCTTTTTAAATTTTGAATGGCAGAATAGTAGTTGTAGTGTTGTAATCCATACTTCAAAATTATTTAAGACAAAAGCCATTCCCTTTACATACCTGATGGGAGTACCTTACCTATGAAGCTTTCAGCCTTGACTTAGCTGTAAAGCTGAACACAACTTTATGGGAAGAAAATATTTAGTGTACATATTTGAATTTGGCAATTCTACCTTTCTAACTTAATGACTGATTTTTATGTATGTTTAACTAGGATTGGTTTATTGATCAAAGAAAGATCTGGGGAAGGAAAGGGATCAAACCAAATGAAATATAATTGGAGAGAAAGAGTTTTAGCAGAGAAGAGAAACTTTTAATCTTAAATGAAAATTTTATTTCATTTTTATATTCATTTTAAGCACTTGTCCTTTATGAAATTAAATTTTAAACAAAAATGATTGTTTATAAGTGATATGCTCAGATGCCTCATAAACAAGATTGAAGTGTAGAAGACTGTTGGAGATCTTCAAAGGTCAGTTTTGTTCCATTAGTATTATTGTTGTTCTTATATCAAGGAGAATACACATTACCAATTAATCTGTGTTAATAGTTAGACGGATCTTCAATAACTTTCAAACTCTTTCCTATTTCTGTTGTTAGTCAGAAAAAGGCCACTTGTTTCTATATGAACTATTTTGCATTTTAACTAGTGGATACTAAGCAAAATATGTTACTGTGTATGTGTTGGTGTTATTGCAACTAGAAACTGGAGGGGTCATTGGGTTTCTGGCAGGATGAAATTTTCCCATGGAAAAACAAATTATTTCTCCCAAGGCAACCATTTATCTGGTTATGACAGAAACATTTCTGTAAAATATTTGTATTTAATGAGGTAATAATTTGAAACCACCTGTCTGCCCCATTCACAGCCATAGGCAGACTTGTTCATTTAGCTATTTCACCCTTTTGTACATCAGTAGAGAAGGTTTCTTCTTGCCTTCAAACATAAAATACCGAAGTATTTATCGTAGCCTTAAACCTCTTCCAGCTCCTACTGGAAGTGCTGACTAATCCTAACAACAGAGGGCGATCCACAGCTCATTGTGCAAGGAATGAGGCTCAGCACTCCTCTAAGACCATCAGTTTCTGCATGAAGTATTTCTTGGAGTAGTGATGCGTTCAAGCTATCTGTGGGTCACAGCTCACCTGCAGATGATGCAGATCTTTTTTTCAAACTGCTGCAGCTTGGGTGTTTTCTGCGTTAAATTAAATGAGGAATTAAATTGTCCATAGTACTACTGCGTGCACTCTGAGCAGAAACTGCACTTTACAGCAAAATACTACCTTGTGTCAGCTTTGAGGAGAGAAATAGCAAAGCAACTTTTCTAAACTTGGTCAAGACAACTGTTATGGGAATATATGTGCCAGTTTTAGTCTCTGCCTGCAAACACAGGCTGTGAAAACAGCACATCCTTGGGAACAAGGGGATCGAATTTGTCTGTCAGCATCCTATTGCTTGTTCAACACGTACACACGAGAAAGCATGTCTTCAGCTGTGCAGTCTTCCCTTAGGCTTCCTATTTTTGAAAGAGACAGAGACTATTAATACAATTCCGAATCAGACCAAGAAAAATATTCCAATTCTAATGCCATAGTGAAGGGTTGTTACTGGTGCAGAATGAGGCAGCTTGATTAGTGCATGGAGAGGACAGAAAACAATGACTGCCTGCTGATTCACCCTGCATTGCTTTTGGGTAACAAGTAGAGCCTAATTCAAGGTTTCACAGTTTTATTTGTAAGACATCAGATTGGATAAGTCCCAAACTGTCATTGACTTCTGACCCATCTAAGTTTTATTCTTCTTTGTTAGAAGCAGTCAGTCTTATTTATTGAAAACATGCTAATCTGAAAGATTATTTTTGGTCTTGAAAATTTTACCTGCTCCATTTTCTGCTCAGAAAAGTGAACCTAAATTAGTTTCTGTTTATCTCACTTCCAAGAATTTTTTTCTTTATTCTTACAGTTAGAGCCTGTTGTTTTTAAAGAGAAAGTACCATTTCGAAGGAACAAAATTATTTAAGATTACATACTGAGGCTTCTGTCACTTATTTTGGTAATGTCAGAATATTTGGTAATGCCTGTCATTTTTTGTTGTTTTAGCCAAGGTGGCTAGTGATAGAATTGGAAATATAATTCCAGATTCATAATCCTACAATGTGACCACATAAAATAATGCTTCATTAAAAAGAAATTTAGAGCAATTTGGATTAAGGAGGGGGAACATACAAAACTGGTGTTAAGCTTCTGTGTGTAGAGTACTAGTCTTTATAGATGCTGTTGGATAGCAAGTGTTCTTGATTCAATTATTGAAGTACTTGTCATGAAAGATGAAACTTAGCAGAACTAAATTTTTGTGTATTTTCAACAGGAAATTACAAATGACCACTGATCAAATAACACATTGATCCAAGTACCATTATCTCAAGGAAATTGAAATAATGTGATTTCAATAAACCTGAAAAGGTCAGCAAATATTAACACAATCCTCCATACTCTGTTATGTTTATACAATTTTGGCATCTTTTTGCAAAATGGTATGACTGTTACAGGGGAGAGATTTTAGTGCATATTCTGATAAGATGAAGAGTTAAAAACTATTCCAGAAAAGGCATTCATCAAATTATGTGCACTATAAAACAATAATATTGTTGTCTTTTGCAAACAGATTTCATGCTGAGATACCTTCAACTTAGTCTGACAATTGAGATGCAAACTAGAGAATAATTTGCATTTTGAGAAGTTATTGGATAAATATGAGAAACCTGTTCATCTTTTTGGGGTTTTCTTGGTAGCACAGCTCTGTTGGGTTTTTGCACAATTAACCACATAATGATCTTCCAAGACACAGAAGCAGCATGAAACAGGCTTTTTTATGAATTTAAGTACTTCCCATGGTCACTAGACTAAAAAAGGCTGAACTTGTATAAATTAGCAAACAGTTAGTAACACAGCAGAGCTGCCTCAGTTTGTACAAGCTAAAAAGTTCTGCTGTATTAGTCAAAAAATGCCAGCAGTGGGGAACTTCTACATCCTACTGAAGTTGGTAGACTTTGGGCTTCTTTACTACCTTGCCTAATGAGGCCCACAGCTTGGAGTTCCTTATTTTCAAATATGCAGACCAACTGCTACTTTATAATTGTGAGAGAAAGCTCTGGCTGCAAATATAAAGAGAGGTGCCAGTGGAGTTTGTTGTGTTTAGAAGTGCGTTGTGACTTTCCATCTACTTCTTAATGTTCTGTATCACGGATTTGTAAACTGAAAATAGGTCTACAATAGTGTTTTAAGTATAAAAGGCTTTTAACAGCTGTTGCACTCCTGTGGTTGATAAAGCAAAACGGGAATTACAGAAGCCAAGCATTTTGATCAATATATCTAAATTGCACTTTAATAATGGATTACATGTAGGAATTAATAGCGGAGATGTGTTCAGAAGACCAATATGAAGATTGTCCATATTGACCTGTGAGGCACCCTGCTATCCCCATGGGAATAATATAACCACTTAGAGAGGTGAGAAGGTTGGGACTTAGGCCAGCGAGATCAGATGACTGGTAAATGCATGGGCTGAATCAAATATTGTCAGTACTTAATGAGCAATGTTTCTTCATTTGCACAGTGATGTGTTTACAAACAGTGGTTAGTACCATTTTTATTGAAAGTGATATATTCTTCTTCTTAAGCATACCCTTAGAAAAACAAGAACTTTTTTTTACAAGAATTAATTCCTCCTTGTGTCAGTCCCTTCCACCCACACACCCTGCATATGCACATAGTAATTTAACATGACATTCAGAAAGAGAAAACAAACACTATTTACAATCAAGTCATCAACCTATGTTTTAAAATTCAGATTATAGAAGTTCAGTGCCTGAATTTGCATAGAAAATGTCTGGTTTGCATAATAACTTGAAAACTATTTTCCTTCTCTAATATTTGGTTTTGAACTCCATTTAATCAAAGTTCTTTCTGGAAGCTGCTGAAGCATTAATACTTAATTCTGGTCAAAATATTTGGTTTGGTTATTTTCCATCCTCTTGGATTGCAGTCAGATCTTTTGCAGGCCTCTGGAATCCAGACAATTTTCCCCTGTTCTTGCTTTTTTTTTTTTTTTAATCAATTTTTTAGGCCTTTCTGGTGGAGGTAATAATGGAGACTGAAAACTAAGTTTGAGTCTAAACTGAGATTGTGCCAAATACTTTTCCTGGACCAGTATGTTAACTTTGGGATTTTTTTTAGAGGACTTCATAAGGATTTTTTCCAGCCTGTCGTAACAGCTTCAAGCATGTCCTTCTGATCAGTCAGCAGGACTTTGTATGTATGACACACTGTAGCCAAACTGTACTCTTCTCAGAAACATGTAATTTAAGATGTCAGGAAATTGTAGGTTGGTGTTTGTAAGAAGTCAGGCACATTGAAGTAGCTCTGACAAGCCCTACTGGTACTTTAGACTTTCTTTGTCTCCAAAGATAATGCTTAGCTATGTAATTACCTTCTTTGGAGATATAATTTATTTTCATTCCTTTCCCTTCAGTTTTTCTTAACTTGGTGCTTCAATGAATGATATTTTTTAAGAAAGATAACAATACTGTAACTTCAGAAGTGAAACACTTGCATTTCTGTGAACAATATAATCAAAATACAGTACCGCAGGCTTTTCTGCACCAATACAGGTGTCAGAATGTGAATTAGGGGAGGTACAGAGAAGTATTACAAAATCAGAATGATTCAAAGACTCGAGGATTTTAGTTACTCAAAATTATTAGATCTGTGAGAATTGTATTCCGTAGGAAAGAGTAGACTAAGAGACTGTACTGATTTATTTTGTATCCTGAGAAGATGAAAAAGGGTGAGCTATCAGGTTATTTAGATAAAGTAGGACCAGTGCAGGGAAATTCATTAATTTCTCTGAAAGGAGTTGGAGACTAAAGAAACACATGTAGGTTTCATTTCACTTAGAAAACAGCTGAAATATTTAACAATTGTTAGGTGTAGCAATCCAGAAAGTTACTTGCTGTTAGTAGTTAAAAGTAAGGATGAGGTAATGATCCAGATTTATTAAAGCTGAAGTTTAAATTAAGTTTGGAGTGGAGTCCAGATGTGAATGCTCAGAATTTCAACAGCTTTTCTTAGGATAAGTCATCTGCCAGAACCAGAAACAGGTCACAAGTTTGTATTTGTAATGGATCAGATTTCATTAACTCCATTGTTTATTTATCACTGCAGATATTTCTACAAATTGGATCTGAAGTTTCTGTATGATGTCTTTTCTAATAGGCATTTATCAGAACAGATCAGAAAATAGATATAAGTAATCAAAAGCCAAAGATATGAGTTGGTTTGAAGAGAAATAATGGAAAAATATCCCTCTGTCCCACAAGCATAACTCAAGTCAGAATAGGCTATAAAGATCACTACTCTGAGGTCTTGCCATGCCACACTTAAAAGTGTGCCACTGTAACTGGGTTGGCACAGTTGTGGTGCAAACCTCCCCAGTACTGATGTAGCATATGATGAGAGGAAAACTGGGGTGTTTTTGGCAAAGGTAACAGCTGCCTCAAATCTCTGAGTGACATAAGCCACCTGACAAATGCACTCTTATCTCAATCTTGCTGTAATATAAAGCATAAGGATCCAAATAACCTGCTCCATTGAAAAACAAGCAAACAAACAAATCCCAGAATTCCCACCGAAGAGAGACAAATATTTTAAAAACAGCAGCTAGTGAAAGTTAAAAACAAACTAGCATTTAGAAAGATGATGGTTTAAAAAGACAAACTGTACTGTATACCTGGCAGAGTATTGATGTGCTGCCATGACTTTGAGGGTACCTATCCACCCAGTTCCAACTGCAGGGTTGGAAGTAAAGGTTTCCCATCCAACTGACATCTCAAAAAATTATTTTTGGATTACAGCCGAATTTCCTCCTCTGCTTAATATAAATTGCTGCTGAGGGTAATTTGAATTTGCCGTGCCAATTTTGTACTGCAGTGAATGAAGAACAGTCACGATTAAATCATCAAACTGGGAGAATGGTAACACACAGTCTGGTGTACAGCAGTATCTCAAATCACTGCATCTATTTTTGCAGTGACTGTTAGGTTGAATATTACATGAAATTAAAATTTTGATTAAAAAAGAAACACAGTTTTTAGCTTCTACACAAGTCAATTAATTTATATAAAGACTTTGAGGGAACAGTAGCTTCACAGTTGTCTGTTAATAGGAGTGGAGAAATAAAGGGGTTTTTTATGTTAGGAGTTTTCATAAACCAGGGTGTGATTTCACAAGATTTCAGCTATCATAGCAGCTGAAAAGTACTGGGCTCACTCTTCTCCCTGGCTCTTCTCCTCCTTTCCACCCCTACCACACAGTTCTGTCTTTGCCTCGCATCAGCTTCTGTGCTCATGGACCTGAAGTTGTGCCAGTTCCACTTGCTGACCTGGCCAAGAGCAGCTGCCACCCCAGGTAGTTTTCTGCCACTTTAGCAAGCTGAATTAGTTTAATGGATTTAGTTTGGATGACTACTAGAACCCATTTCTTTTTGTAATGGCGAAGTCATAATTTGTATCGAGCAATTTAGTAAAGCTGTGCCCTTAGGGTGAGGTTTCATAAGATGCCCGAGCCATCTAGCAACTTGTTGCTGTCAAAAGGAAGAATCCCCCAGGTACATGTTTCCCACTGCTTTCCCTGTGCTTACTGCTGCCCCCTCTTTCAGCTGGTTCAGCTCACTCAACTGGCAGAAAATGAACCCAGCAAAAATGTGAACAGCTTTATGTCAGTTTAGTGTTAACTGAACTCAGAGGTATCAGACAAGTGCCAGAGCCAGCATGGCTGTGGACTGGCACTGGGTAGACTCAGTAGGGAAGAAGAGAGGGAGGGAAGCCTCTTTTAGCAGCAGAGTAATGTGAGGTTGGCTCTGCTGGCTTGTGAAACCACATGTTACTTCACACATCAGCACAACCATTTTCTCGTGTTTAAGATGCTCTCTGGTATGGAATTCATTTTAAAGATTAAAAAAATATTCTGTCACTCAAAGATACTAAGAAAATATATACTGGGTTTTTTTCTTCCCCCACAATTAGATGCTTCCAAATCAAAGGTGAAAGACAATAAACAGAATTGAGGTTTGGAGCAGTTGGGAGCCAGAGACTATCTACACTGTGTGCTGAATAAAGGCATTTTTGTTTCTCAAATTTTTTATGCAGTCTAACACTTCTGCAAGGAATGCTGAGATTCCAGCAGTTTCTTCCTTGAAATAAAAAAAAAAAAAACTAAACTAAAAAAGGTGTTTCTGTAGCCATTAACACCCTAATTAACACTTTACTACTTCTTTCAAATGGGCCTGGTAGGAGAGCTGATGGAGCTGTGGCAGCTGGTGACAAAACTTTCCTGGCGAATAAGCTTGTAGTGTGAAAGGGGGAAAAAACATAAAGAAAGAGAGAGCTTGGTTAGTGTCTGTAAAAGTATAAGATGTTGAAAATAGGACAATGAATAAAAGTCAGTGGCTGAATCGCCGGTGGTATCACTTGGAGTGGCTTTGTTGGAGGCAGCACTGCAGCACCACAGACCGAAAGGAGGTTTGCCAGCAGAGCTCACTGGGGGAACCTCCCCCTCAACTCCCCAGCAGAGCGCCGCCTTAACTCCGTATTCGAGTGGGAATAGTCACAGGGGCAAAGGAATTTTTTGTAGGGATAACTGTATCTGTGGGAAGGTTCTTGCCAACATTGTTAATCATACAGTTTGACGATTGCTTTAGGCCAGCCTGTGTGTGGGCTGGCGTCAAAACGGGAGGTCCCAGCCATGTGTTTCTGCCGCCTCTCTGGTGCCAGTGTGAGCGTGAGTGGTAAACTGTAAAACTAACCTAGGGAGAAAAAGCATGGGAGGGGTTGGCCAGATCTCATCCCTGATTTCTTGCCATCTGATTGCACAAATGCCAGCGCTGGCACTGGGGAGGTTGGCTTGGGGGCGGAGGAGGGAAAGGCTCCTTGGCTGCAGTTCTGGCTCAGGCTGTTTTACAGCGATGGAGAACACACAAGTGTGTGTGGGGTGGTGGTGGTGGATTTTTTTTATTCTAAATGAATCCTATCATCCTAACACATTTCGGGGTAGAGGTTCTGTCCAAGAGACATTCAGTGCTTGGGAGGCTGGCCTGGTTCTTGTTCCATGTAGGTCAGTGAGGAGTGCAGTCTCTGGTTCCCAGCATATCACTACAGCTACTGCCAGCAAGAACACAGGATTTCTTAATTAATTTTGCTCTGTGTAATTCAGCACACACCTAAGCTTCTGATGGAGTACAACCATAGTTTCCAGTTTAACAATGTATCAAGGCGTGTCATTAATATACTGTTACATATGCTAAGTCCTGTCTTATGTAAGCAATAACACACAACAAGGTGTGTTTTTGTCAGCCACCATACATACATCTTGGATGTACTGGGGCAGCAGTGTTGCTGAGGGCTATAACACACCCAGGGTGTGGGTGTATTAGCTGACTAATACAAATTTTTTTGTGTTATTGTGCTTATTAAATATATTGGGGGAAAAGTTTTAAAGTAAATTAAAATCTAAATTATGAAGAATCAACCCACTGTGCAACTGGAAGTGAGCAAACACATCTCAAAGAAGTAACCAAAACTGCAGGGCTACTTCTACCATTGAAACTCCTCTTTTTGTGTAGCTAAAGGGGGTTGTAGTGATTTTGTGTAGCAGCTGGGAGTTGTGGTGATTTGGCTGTGGAAACAGTCGATCTATGTTTACTGAGCCATTAGTCCCTAGGGCATTGTGGTTGCTCTTGCTGAAGTTGTTGTGATCTGAGTCCCAACTCTGAAATTACTACTCATACATAGAGGGGAAAGGTTCATGAGAATGCCCCTCGTTTTCTGTATATTTTATCTGAAATCCATTTTCTGAGTTTTTCCATGTATCTTAGGAAAGAAATATTTTTGCGTTCATATTTGGACCCCTGAAATTTCAGAGTGAGCGGTTAATTTTAAATTGAATTAGTAGTTACTTTTGTCTTTTTTATGGGCAGGTAATTTTGGTAGGAGCTAGATCAGGTCTTAATGGTGGGTCATTTTCAGTTCATTGAAGGAGAGTGATACAGCTGCCCAGAGAGTGATATGATTCTGCTGTGGTTCGTGCTCTTTGCTTCTTGGGAGTCTGCACTTCTATCTCAGATATTTCTCCACTGTATTTTTTAGTACGCCTATACCAAGCATCCAATTTCCAGCTCTGCAATGCTTCATTCTTGCTCAGAGAAGGAACCTGTTATTGGCTATTTTAAAAAATACTATTTTTTTTGATTTTCAGTCCTTTCGCAATTTAAGGATTTTAATATTTAAAGTTAATGTTGATGATCATAGCATGCAAACACCTTCTTTCCTTCAACTCTGAAACTGGGGGGGGGGGAGGGACAGGTTTGGCTTGGAGAACATTTATTAGATGTTCACTTTTGACCTGATCCTAAAAATTATTGAGCACTGGGTGAATAACAGGTGGCAATGTATCAAGGATGCCTGTTCATATTCACTCCGCTATTAATATTGTCTTAGAGATTAAATAACCTACACAATAACCTTCCATTCCACCCAAATCACCTGTTCTTCCAAAATTTTACTTCCTTATTCATTAAAACAAGTTACCAATGAAATGAGAAACTTTAAAACATGCTATCATATAGACTTTGTCCCTCCTTTGACTAGAGAAAACTAAGAATCATTCTGCTGGTGTAAAGGGCATTCAGGAACACTTTTCCAGTAAAAGTACCAAGGTACAATCATGTATTGTTTTATCTTACGTGGTAGCGATATACCTGTGCACAAAAACAAAAGAAGTTTCACCATCATGCAAAGCACAATGTTTAATTGCCCTTAGTTTATTTGTGCAATTGACAATTTGAATATGTTCTTAGCCTAATTACAATGCTATTTTGTTACAGTTAACCCAGCATTTTGCTTCTCCTCTCCATAACTAGTTGATTTGGTTTGGTTTTTTCCCTCCATACCTTGTGCCGGATCTAAGTTCTACAGAACTTGCCACATCTATATTTTGCCTTGCATGCCATGGCCCAGTTCTTGTAAACCAGACCTTTGACCACTGCTAAGAGTACAAATAAATAATATTAGTGACTGTTATATCTGTGAATCAATAAGGTTGGAAAAGACCATTAAGATAATCAAATCCGATTGTTAACCTAAGACTACTGAGTCCACCACTAAACCATGACCCTAAGCATCACATCTGTCCAGTTTCTGCTTAAGTTGCAAAATAAAACTTCTTTATTTTTCTTTTTCAGTTACCATAAGTATGAGAATAGGTAAGCTGTTTTCTTACTGTGAATAAGAGGCTTTAGAAAATATCACCTTTTCTAGTTATACCAGAAGGTTTTACTATGTGAACATGTTTGTTGTCTTAGAAGTCTTCTTGGAAACCACGGGTAAAGAAAATTTTATCTTTCAGAATGTTCTCTTTTATGATCTGTCATCCTTAGTTAAGAGTCCTTGACAGGGCAGAAAACAAAAACTTAACTTCCAATGAATATGTAAAGAATTTACCCTAAGCAATTTAATAGTAGTGTTAGAAGCAATCCGTTGTGGGAAAGTGACAAAAACTGTGTATTCCAGTGACAGGAGGTGGAAAGTTATCTTAATTATTTATCTTCAGTCATGGTAAAATTATTGCAAACAGATAGTTAGCATCTACCTCTGCAGCTTTAGAATTGGAAAATAAATCACAGCCTGTGTTAATTGGAACTCATTTTGACATGATGCAGAATGCTGGTATCAATGTTGTATGGCATTGTGCTTCAAAATTAAAATTTGTTTAAAAGTGGTTATTAAATTTTCCCTTAAGAACTATAGCTCAGCTCCTGCATTTATCTTGATAAATTGGGAAGTTGTTGTTTAGGAGAATGAATGAATGACTAAAGAAATCTGCTTGCTATTGTTAGTGTAGTTTACATACTATAGTACAAGCCACTGACATGGGTATGTTTTTCCTGTCCAATACAGTTGTAAAACCTTGATCAAAGTTATCACTCATGTTAATTGGTTCTCCTGTATGTGATAGAAGTATTAATGGGTATGATTTCAGAGAAAAAAATTCTATTGACTTGATGAGGTCCCTGTAGATTTAATTTTATTTCTAAAAATAAGGATACGTCATGCAGAAAGTTTCTGTATTAATTCCAGCTTATTCTATGACCTTAAAACTTATCTAATATCCCAGAAGCCGTAGGAACTCTTTTTTGTTTAAAATTACTTTGACAAGGCCACTATTAACAACAGCATGAGTAACTTGATTCAAAAGAAAATAATTTCATTTGAGAGACTTGTGAAGACAGAACCTTGTATGTCTGAGTTTTGCTTGAAAAGACTGGTGACAGATAGCCACTCGAGGTGTGCATCAGTAACAGGCTCCTCTGCCCCTTAGTCCCAGCTAAGATGAAGCTACAGCTGAGAAACTCTTAACTCTTAGTACCCTCAGTAAGAGCAAATCAAATCAGCATAGCCTCATCGTGGAAGGACCAGTTGAAATGAGGAGTTGGGAGTAGATTTGAAATTGTATCTGTAGAATATTTTTTCATTAGAGCTGTTTTATCACATATAGTTGGTAATTTATTATGGGAAAACCTTGAATCTGTATTTTTATTGTCTTCTCTTTATATTGCTACAAATATTCCATAATGAACTCAATATTGCTTGAGAGTATGAAATATTGTACCTGGGTAATATTCCCATTACAAGCTTACTCCTTATGTTGATTTTTATTTATCTGAATTTCCTACAAGGGAAGTAGAGTTAGAAGTCCAGGAGAACCACTATTCAACTGGGATAGATAAAGAGGAACATTTCTAAGTGTGTCCCATTGGGTCTGCTCAATGGAGCTGAGTAGACTGAATTGTAGTGGGCAGGAGATGCTTCACAGTCTTTGTGCACTCCTGTTAAAACTGTGGTAGCAACAGACATATTTAAACATCTGTCATCAGTGTTATTCTAGTATAAGTTCTATAATAATGGGAAGACAGGGAAGACAGACAAAGCTATCCTGGGAAGTCATTTATGGCAGTACAGTGCTTAGGACAAACACTGTGGTGATGCTAGTGAGACAGAACATGCTAAAAGCATGTTGTCCAAAAGACAGCAGAATATTTATCTATTATTTTCCCTTGTGGTATAGACAGGGATTAATATGGCATGTATGGTTGCTTATTATTGGGGTTCTCTGACATTTTCCTTGTTGCCTGTAACTTCGGGATGTTTCATCTGTGATTTTTCATAATAGGTGTTGGCCTCAGGTTGAAATTTTCCTACGCTATTCTTGATGAAACTTTCAGTTTTCTGGAAGATTGCTAAGAGGTATTATGTTATTATTATCTGGTCATAATTTTAAAAATTTGAGTGCCTTTTGTTTAACTCTGCTTTTCTGAGAACTTACTGCTGGTGGCAAGAACTTGACTTCTGTTTTGACAATGTGGGTCTTGCCATCCCTTGAAATCTTTTCCTATTTGAAATGTTTTTAAAAGCCTGAAACCCTTAAACATAACAGTTCGTTATGTGCTCAGTAAAGATTTCTTCTGTATTAGAAACAAATATCTCAAAATTCTGTTCTCTCTGAGTGTGCTAAAGCCTCTTGCAGCTGAGCAGCTGATTGTACAGTCCCTCAACAGCTGCTGCTTCCATTTAAACACTGTGTGCATCATCCCAATCTGAGACGGAGCCTGGACCTTATCTTCTCCACTCCTGTGTGTAATAAGGTTGTTAGTATGCCACACCTGAAAATAAGTATATTCCAGTGTAGAGCAAGAGAGTCAAGTGAGAGTCTGCATTTCATGATTCTTGCTTTGGGCTAAAATGAAACAGAGCTACAGAACTGAGAGTAGAACTTCAAATTTCCCAGTACATTCTGGGTCACAAGAGCCAATGGTCTGGAAAATGTAAATTTAATGCCTGAGCTAATGTTTTCATGTCTGTTGATTTATTGTGATCTAATGTTTGAATTCCCACTGGTTGGTCTTCTTCATGGTCTCATGGAATCAAATCAACAACTGGGGCAAAATCAAAGTGCTGTCTTTAAGCCAGCTCTTTAAAATGTGCACTTCCTTTCCTACTAGTGTATTTTCTGCGCTCTCTTTAAAAGTCCGCAGCTGAAAACTTTGCTTAATGTTTTCATCAATCTTAAAACCTCTCAGAAATCTCTTAAAATAGGGAATGCATCTTCCTATAAGGCATATTCAGAAAAGTGTGTGCAAAAGAGGGGCATAATAATCAAATAGTAGTTCTGCAATTTTAACTACAGGATTCATTATCAATTACATAATAGCTGAAATTACTACTAGTGTTGTGGTAACCAGAGATTTGGGCTTTGCTGCTTCTGCATCTGTGCTGCATCTATGTATGTGTAGAATTCATATCTAAAGTCAGTGTTTGTGTCACATTCAGTGATAAACTATTACTGTCAAGGACACTGACTCTCCTCAAGCTGACTGATAAAACATGCTGGTTTTCAGGGATCTCTCACCTCTGCCTATCAATTTACAGGCCATGCAGTGCTTTGGAGACTGCACTTGTTTCATTGCTTGACGATCTCTGCTGTGGAAGGGGAACAACTCCTTGTACTGACCAGTTACCCATGTTGCAAAATGCCAGACTGGAACGATTTCTTACTGAAAGGCTATAAAAAATGGTATCTAACTGATCTTTCAGTTATTCTGGATGGTGTGCTGTAGTTGTATGCATTACTGTGAAGCATAGGTCATATTTGTTTAGTCTCTCTGCGTCTGACAGATATTCAGTAGCTGAGGCATGCAACCTTGGGCAGTTGAAGAAATGTCAATGAAAGTGAGGGCAGCTGACCAGGATGCCAGGGCTGAACCAACTTTCTCATTTGAAGAGAAGTAGGATATTTCAAGTTTGTGGCTTGAGAGTCTTGATTAATCATAAGAGCTTCTGAATGTCTCTGTGACAGTTTTTCATCTGGTTGGTTTTGTGGACTTTTTTCAAATCTATAACTTGTGAAAATACTTCTTGGCTATTTCAGGTGCATCACTACAAAATCCAAAGCTTTGGAATGCTGAGCTCAGAATAATTCGATGTGCCTAAAGGCTTCTAAATTACATTTAGTTGATGGAGAAAATTGTCTGTTTGTTACATATTGCATTTTGAAACTTCTGAATTTGGCATATGATTTACATTTATGCATAAATTTCCTTTTTAGAAAAAACATTTATTGGTTTGAACATATCTTAAGTGCCTCAGGTATTCCTTCTGTCCTTTTGCAATTCTGAAACACTGGTTAAATATGAACATAATTTTTAATTAGGTTTCCCCAGTGCTGAACTTGCTGCAGTCTGGTCTGTTCTCCATTAGTTTGCTGGTCAGAAGTTGTTGACCTTTAGATTATGCTACAAAATCCATCTGTTGCTGCAGGCTTCTGTAAAGAGAGATGTAAAGAAATATTATCTCCTGTCAGTCAGCCATGTAAACAAACTCAAATATAGGCAGCAGCTCAGTTTCCAAGATCTGAGTTCATTCAAAATAAGGCGAGAGAGGAGATGCTGTGAACCAGTGCTCCCTATTCACTGGAGAATCCTTTCTCAGCTGTTGTGCCCTAGTAAAATGCCATTGTCCTATTTTCAAATCCCCCCTGCTTTCCATGGGAGAAGCTTCTCTGTGGATAACCCCAACCACTAATTAAATCCTCTCCTGTGATCTAGGAAGAAAAAGGCCATAACCTCCATTTGCTTATCTATCCATGCCCTCCCCATTGCCAGCTTTCAGCTTGTTCTTATGGCAGTCTCACCCAGGAGACTTCTTTGTTAGCAATCTGGTATTTGCACTTTTTGTTATGTACCCGTCAGTTGTCTATTTCCATACCCTAACCACTCTTTGACATTTCCCCTCATTTAGTGCTTTCTGTCCTTCAGCCTCTAAGGCTATGTAGAGAACTTACTCTCATTTTTGCCCCCCTAGTGTTGGTTGGAAACATACTCAACGGTCTTTGGTTTACTGATAAACTACAAGTTAGTGGCCCTAATGTGTTTTAAATATGGTTGTTCCTGTAACTTTTACTCATATAAATGCCACTGATGTGTCTGAAGTTTCTGAGTCCAATTTAAAATGAGACTGACAAATAGTTCTCCTAATTACAAGTGATGTTCTTGTTCCTTCGCCTGCATTACATTAATTGTCAATGCCTTTTAATTATGTAAATTTTCCTCCACTAATATGGTAAACACACTGTTCTCAAGACTGTTTTGGTTATGTTCTCAGATGTGTTTGCAACATTTTCTAATTTTAAGTTCCTATGTTTTATTAGTATCTCAACTCTAAACCTGTGATTTCTGTTTATCATTGAAATGCTATCATGTCTTAGCTTTGCTGCACTGACATGTCCTATGACAATAATATTATTCAATTTATCTTATGTCTTTATTAGCAGTTTTTGTTTAATTTAGAAAATGAAGAAAGGTTTTGCTTTTTTGACTCTGAGCATCTATTCAGAAAATTCCCACAATCTGTGCCCATCACAAAATTATCCTCTCACAGTTTTGTGAATCTGAGTCCTTTTCACTGCCTTGTTATCCTTTTAAAAAGTGCTTCCTGGTGGTGTTCACATTAAAGGAGAAGAAACACACCCATAATTTGTTCTCAGAGTCAAAACTAGATATGTTATTATGATATATTTGTGTGCTTGTTATATATATGCTACAAATACATGGGATCATGGTCTTCGAATACTTTTCTCATTTCCATTTTCATAAGCAAATTCAGAAACTGCACTATACAAGAAATGTCGCTCCGAGTGTCAGTTTTGAGGAGAGTCCCTCTGGGGTGTGAAATTTTTGGATAGAAATGTGATAGAGGACAGACACAATTAGCAAGTGTCTCATCTCCAGGAGCTTTATCCAGAAAATGTTTCAAGGGAAATCATAGGAAATTTCAAAGTGATGAGATAGCTTACCTCCACGTGAGGGGTCCATCAGAAGACTTCTTAATGTGTGTAATATTCTATCTGTCTTAGAATGTTTATGTTCATAAATATTGTGGTGCTAAGAAAAGCTCGTTGGAAATCTATAGTGGTAATTTAGATTATTGTTTGTGGTGTTCTGCCAAGTTGACTAGTATGTGTTATTTAGCAAGGTGAGTCATCCAAGGTGTGTACTTTTCAAAAACTTGTCTCATAGGAGACAAAGATGCCACTCTTCTTGCTTATGGATAGTCCTCATTAATAGCTTGTCAGTTCATCAAATGAACATACATCATCTGCCATGAAGGTAGTCATTCATCACTATTTACAAAGGTTTTGAGAAACTACTGTATCTTTGCATAAGACTTCATTTTCTAGACTGGCATATGAAGTATTTCTCTGAAGACAAGAAGAGGGAAAATCTTGTACTTATACCACAAAGATCATTTTTCAGACTTCTGATTTTTGTCTCTGTAAGTCACACAGTTTGATCACCTCAATCTGGTTTTTGGGTATATAGAATTGTCTAAAACATTTAAGGTGTTACAGAAAGAGATTTTGGAACAATTTCATTAAGTGAGTAGTAACAGGTCAGCTGGGTCCAATGGTAACTGTCAAAGAAATTGTTGAGCCTGTAGTTGTGGTATGCAACTTATCAGATAAACCATTATCTATACTAAGATGTTTAAAAGGGCTCCAGGGATCATTCTGACAATTAACTCTGACTTCTCTAAGGCTGAACTGTTAGGAATGATAATAGGGAAAGGATGGGTAAACAGAAAGATAAATATAGCAAATTACATACTAGTCAATATAATGTCTGTGGAGGGAAGTCATATTTATCCAGATTCTCCGCGTGAGTCAATAGTATGTGAAGAATTGTAACCCGGTTTATATCGTGGACTGGGAGTTTGAAAAGGCATTTCTTAAGGCTTCTCAGTAGAACTTCCTGGAGCACCTAAACTGCCATGAGAGACAAGTTCTTTTCACAGATTAATAGCAGCCTAAATGATAGAAAATGATAAATGGCTAATATTGCACCATAAATGTAGATTACTGTCATAAGCCCACCAGGATCTTTGCTCTGCAATGCATTCATAAATTACCTGGAAAAAGAGTGCTATGACAAAGATTTTTTATGATACAGAATTGTTCAAAATTAAGGCTGATTGTGAAGAGTTGCAAAATATTGAAATCAAAATATTGATTGAATGGGTGACAGAATTGCAGATAACATTCAGTAATGATAAATACTGAATAATGTATATAGAGAAAAATCCTTCTAACTATTATACAGGCCTTGAGGCTTGCAGAACAGTGATCCAAGAAAAATGTCCACGAGGCCAGAAATTAGTAAGGAGCTCCCCTGTGGCTGGTCAACTCCTTTTGTAGACTGCTACCCGGTGTCTGTAATGGCCATGAGCTCTTAATTTTGGCTAAGGTCAGCCAACAGTCATTGTTACAATGGCCTATCAGATGACGTACGCTTTATAGAAGCCTTTTGGAAGTTTGGGCCTGATAGGAAGGAAATATCTTTTTCTTATAGTACAGGTGCTGGGATGTAGAGGAAGTGTGTGCCAATCCTTGTGCTGCAGCAACAGGAAAAGTAGGAGCTGGTGGAGGTCTGTGGCAAGCTGTCATGCAGTGCAAGGTATTTTGGAGCCTAAAGGTACCTGCCTTACCCACCCCACTGTATTGAGTGACAGGAGAAAGAGTGTAAAGTCTGGTCCAGAGAGAGACCACTGGGCCTGAGGCACGTTTCTCTGATCACACATCCAACTTCTTTGGGAGGGGAATTGGATCATACTGCTTGAAAAATTAGAAGGATATCAGGAAGCATGTTATCAGCCTTCTGGCAGAGAATGACACCCCTCTTACAGATCCACAGGAAATGCAAGAAAAGAGGGCTCTGTATGTACACCTTTTCCCTCTAGATCTGGTTCATTCTGGTGCTTGCCAAGCCTTGTAGGATTGATCATGAATGTTCAGCATGGAGACTGGGAACAGCTGGAGCTGCAGGAGGAGGTTTAGGCAGGGAAGATAAGACCGAGTGCTGGTGTTGTCTCAGCACCTAGATGAAAATCCAATAGGACGGCAGGGGATCATCCATTCCTTTGATTACAGAAATCAGACCCAAGACCTTGAGTTTCTGGACAGATGGTAGCCAAGTACTCTTATCTTCAGAATGGATTTTTTCCTGGCATCTGCTAAGGGGGTCTCATCCTTCTCACCAACCATATTTCAGAGGACCACATCCAGGGCTTCCTCAAGGACTCTGAGAGTACCAATGGTGGTGGTTGTTCCCTTCTTGTATCACTGTCTCTACACACAGGCTGTCTTGGGAGATGGGGCTGTGGATGTGTCAGTGACCTCCTCTAATGATGTGAAGGAACCATGTGACCCCTGTCATGAATTAAGTTTACTGCTTTTGTCCCCTAGGACAAATTTCCAGCATATGCTCATGGGTATCTGTGGAGGGATGGCTGACAAACTGGGTTTGGAATGACCAGGATACAGAAGGCAGTGCACAAGGGGAAGAAAGTAAGAGAAGATTAGCAGGAAAGGAAATGGTATCTTCTTTGCCCTTTTCCACATATTGTGGTGTCCCTCTTTACCTCTGCTGAGGAACCTGTCTGATGTTTGGTGGCTTTGGCCAGCTGTGCATATCTGCTGTAAAGGGGTCATCTTAGAGCCTGCATTAGCTTTTTGATGGTGCCATGGACAGAAACATCTGTGGATGATCAGCAGCTTCCATTAATTAATGGGACCACATTGCTTCTTCCTGTTCCGAGGGGCAATCTCTCTGGATTTGTCCTAGGACCTAGCACAGGAAGAAGATGTTTTCCCTGGTAGAGAAATGAACTCAGTAGAGGGATCGTTTGAAAGATGCAAAAAAGAACTTATCTAGCCTTCCCCATTCCATGCAGTGTCACCAGCACATGGCTGGGTCTTGCTCTGATAGCTCTGACAGGTTCCCCGCGTGCACATGTGTGGTAAGTGAGGGAGGTTCTTACAGGGAGAAGGGACTTGGATTATGGGGTGAAAGGAGTACTTTTTGGGAGGAAAGAACGAGCTCCTTAAGGAGAACAGGCTCTATTCCTTCTACGTCAATTAATGTGTGGCCAACGCACTGATTCATACACAGGTAAAGGTCAGTCCATCTGCATGTGGGCAGTCAACTGACTGTGGGCTTAGTTTGCAGGGTAGCCGTTTGAGATAGTTATATCAGGTACAGAGAGCAAAGAGTTTTACGCCTAGGAGGTGGTCTCAATCTGACCCAGTAGTCAGCACAGGGAAACAATACTATGTCAAACAGTTGATCTGTCACAGATCCCATTAGTGAATCGAGAATCACAGTAATAAGAGTTGCAAATAGTTCATAGGCTGAAGTATGTTCAAACAAAACAAAACATCTGTAGAACAACTATGACTAGTAAGTTAATTAAAATGATACATTTACTGTAATTTATGAGTGAAACTAGGTTCTAAATTCACTGAGCACATAAATGATTGGAAATGATTAATTGGCTTTTATTAAATGAGAAGGAGAACTAGAGAGTGCTATGTTCTGAGCAACTGACATGTGATAATGACTGCTCCTGCAGAAAAGCATAATAGAAAGTAGTCTGAGTCACTCATTAACATCTACCACTGCCCTTTCTGTAAATTATAAGTCATTAAAGCCCAATATAGCTACTCTGGAACTTAAATAGTAATTTTTACCTTACTAAAATGTTTAATTTGAATTTACTGTAGTAGTCTTAGAGGCTGAAACTCTTATTTTAAACAGGTTGGGGAAAGTAAACCTCATCCAGAAAGCCAAAGCCTTGCTTTATATTGCTGTATTGAGAGATAATAGTTAATATAAATTGTTTCATTGTCAATTCATTCCTTGGTTTCATTGCAAAGAGGGATGATTTTCCTGGCAGTTCAATGCTCTAGTGCTCTTAAAAGGTGTGTCTTCTAAGAATAGTGTGAGAACATCACCTCATTTTTTACAAATCATCAAATGTCCACCTGTTGGGAGATCTTTGTGTTGGATTGAATTTAAATCAGCAGTTTAGATGTGAAAGACTCAGTATCTCATTAGCAATCCCTTGATTCACCCGGTTCCCCTGGGTGCTGTTTTAGAATGATAATCCTAATCATTCTTCAAATCTTTATAAGCAATCAGTTTTAAGTGCAACTCTTAGAAGATAAGACTTTTCCTGCTAGTTAATTTTACAAAAATACACAAACCAAAAAAAGCAACACAGGTGAGCTAGGGGCTTTGATCAGACAGGTATTCTTTTTAAGTTAGATTTAGTCATTTTAGATTTTGTTTCTGCATGTCTGATACTATGCTGAAGGGTAATCCAAATACAGTATTAAAAAAAGGGTGAAGATCTTCAAAATTAACCTCCTAGCCAACTCAGATTGGGTTGAGTGCTTGAAATAGTACAATAAATCTCTCTTTAATGTACAAAATTATTTTTATCCTCACATAAAGGTAACTTCCAGGTACCTTAACCTTACCAAAAAAAGGATCATAGATTTGGCTGAACTTCAAATCTCCTTTAAAATTCAAAAATCCTCTGACAAAGCACTGAGACTTTCTTTAAAATCTCATTGTCACTATCTCGCTTACAATAGTAGTTTCTTTGATAGAGTGCCACTCATGCTACTTGTTCTCTCTGTTATGTGGTCAGGGCCTTCATAGGTCTTTGCTGAAAGCTGGATTTGCTGGTGTCAATAGTAATTGAGTTTATTCCTTTTCCTGGAACAGTAATGAGATCATCACATCAGCTTTGTGTTGTGACGTGATTAAGTTTGCACTGTGACTCAGTTACCTTGTCCTGGAGGACAAAGTTGTAAGATTGACGGCCATCGTGGGTATAGGAGTAGGAGCAAAAGACAGTATGTTGTGGCAGACATCCAGATGCTCATTCTGCATCTGAAAACATTGTAGTTTTAAAAGAATACAATGTAAGAGTATGTGATGACTTCTTGTTTAACAAGAATCTGTCTGCCTTCGTTTCCATAACTGTGTTAATATTTAAATTATTGACCTAATCAGGTTAAGTGTAAGGGCTGCAACATCTAATTTTAAGGCACACCTTGTTCATGGGAGTTGTGCAATGGCAATTGCAAAACACTGATGTAATTAGCTGCTCATCATCAAAAATATCTGAGGAGTTTAAACTTGAAACCTCTAAAAGAAAATGAAGTGCTTTATAAAGTTAAAAATGCTTTATTTTTAACCTGCACATATTTATTATGAATACCTCTGTGTGATAATAGTACTTTATGATTTTTTTTCCCATAGTCAAAGAGAAAATGAGAGGAAAAAATACCCAGTTCACAGCCTGATCAGATGATACCTGAAAGCTGGGTTGCCGGTAGCCGGTTTTACACAGTTCCATACAACTGTCTGTTCAGCTGAAGCCAGGACTGCTCGTGGGGAGGTGCTGTAAGCTGGGTGTCAAGTTCACTGCCCGTCTGTGTGGGCACAGTTTGTGGGAACCCTTGCATTCAATAGCATTGCCTTTAGTCAGTCATAGCCATTCCTTGAACGCTACATTCACCCACAAGATAAAAGCAAAAAGCAGAAGCACAAATAAAATAAAATGTTTGCTCTCCTACCCCTGGAAGACTGAATCGTATATTTCACGGTTGAAGTTTAACTTGTCTCAGCAGGCATTTCATAGCCAGAAAAACATGGCATCACAAAGCTGGTTAACATTCAGCCACAGCTGCTGGACTCATATTTAATAAATGTTTTCCCTAGGACTTGCTCTGCACTTTTAGAGAAAAGTCACTTCCCTAATTTTTTCTCAGTAGACATTGACTTCTAGGCTGTTTGTTCAAGATAAACATCAAAATGAGGATGCAAAGGTCAGTCTCTGCTGTATTAGAGAGTTACAAAGAGAAACAGTCAGTTTTGCTTCCAGAGAATGCTCTCTGATACAAATTAAATTTGTTACTTCCTATAGGAAAAAGGATTTCTTCTTTGGAAATTCAGCAGATTTTGTGTTTATGTGACAGACTCCGCCTTTTCTGTGGACTTCTTTGCTGAAAGTTTTCTTTTCAGCTTTTCACCTCTTTGTCTCCACCTTTTAATGACAAAAGTCTGGGAGCTCATGCTAAAGGCTCTGAGATGCTGGCTGCGGTGGAGTCTGCAGCCCTGCCTGGTCTGCCACCCCCTCCCTTTGCTGTCCTGCCTCTCTGCTGTCCCCACTCAACAGACCTGGAAACCTGTCTGATCCCAGCATTCATGCAGGCCCATCTTCATTGGCTGTTTAAGCTAAGTTGTGAACAAGAGCAAGTGAGATGAAAACAGGGATCTTATTCTCCCCTTCCTGTTTTGGGGACAGGAACTACTGGCAATGAAATGAATCAAACAGTTGAGGCAGTGATTTTTTTTTTGATTTTTTTTTTTAACAATAGCAACTAAACCCAACAAAACCCCTTTGGACAACATAACTGATGATGTAACTAATCTCAATTCAAACACGTTTTCTAAAAATAAGGACACATTAAAAAATAATAGTGCTAGCAACTATCCTTTGATATCAATTTCTTGCTTGGAAGTTTAACATTTAGTGAGCTTTTAAAATTAGGACATCCATCACAATGCCATCAAGGCAAAGGAGTTGAGAAAGCTGTTGCTTGCTCTGTTGGAAATTAATGCTACTCTCCTGAGATAACACAGCTAACTTTCTGGGCTCCCCAGTCTTTTACAGCATGGAGTAAAATAGATTGGTGTAAATCACCAACAGTGGTGGTTCAAGCCAGCCCACATAACACTGCCATTCAGTGAGTGCAGGTTTCACATTCTAGCTAAGAAGTTGATAATTTCTTAAACTGCTTTAGTTCAAGTACCTGTGATTGTTTGACTCTTTACTTAATTGTGTTATTCTAATTTAGCTAAAATTTGTTTAACTACACAATGGAAAAGATAAGCTGCAGTATCTGTGGTAACACTGTCAGACAGAGCCTTCTGCGTGAAAAGGGTCAACAATTTAAACACATATTTTATAACTTCTACATTTGTTCTTTGACACTGTGATATGTTCTTCCTTGCTTTGTGCCACTTTGGTGATCACAGCTGGGCAGTTGCACTGGGACAAAATTGTCCTTCTCATGCCCCCACCACATGCACAAACAAGTCTTACTCCCCTCTCTCCATCTGCTGTCAAGTATTATGCAGAATTGTTATACATCACCCTTCTTTTTATACTGTCGGGCATGAGTTACCAGCTACTTGAGTTTATCCTTAAATAAAATGAGCATTGGTATTCCCTGACTTCCCTTATTAACAGAAAAGCAATATGTTGCCATTCATGCCACCAGTTAGTGACATCATGTTGGACTCAAGGTCTTTGTATCTTTTTCTTCTATTGTTGATAGAAGACTGCCAGGTTGAAGATTGTGATCCTTTTTGCTCCCTAGCATAATAAGAGCACTTCATGCATGTGTGAAAATGGCAGTTTATAAAAGATGAAAATGACTGTACAGCCCTGTGTTGAGAGAAAAAGGTGATTTATCTTCTCTTTGCAAGTTTCTGCTGTAAATCATTCAACCTTGTCTTAAAGCCCCTTTGTTTTTGCAGTCACAGTGAAAAAACTCTGAAGTGCTTACATTCATCTGTATTTTGAAATACTATTATAAAGGACAATAAGATGGTATTATGTTGGAGACAGCTGCAAGAGTTTCTCTTATAGACAGGCTGCCAGGAGCTACAACTCAATGAAATGATAACAGCTTAGGAAAGCTACCCCAGGAACCTCTTCCTGACAGTCCTCAGTAAAACTGATAGTAAGCCAAGTGTGAGTTAAGGTAGAGAGAGGAAAATCGATGTGAAATTATCAAATCACTAGTTTCTTGATGTCACTAGATCAGCTGGGGCTCATAGAGGTTGAAGCATGTGGAGTCCAAACACAACTTAATGAAAAGGCAAGTGTTGAAAACCAAAACCTGAACCTACTGACAACTTGTGGTTATCTACAGTGTGAGATGCAGTGAGGGAGGATGACCTCTGAAGTAGCTGTGAATGCTTACTCACAACTTGGCCTATTGAATCATTCATTCTGTGTTAAATCTTACTATGTTTATTTGGAATAAGTAGTGTAAGTCTGTAAGTATATGTGTGTCTGTAAGTATATATGTGTCTGTGTTAAGTGCAGATTTGGGCTGGTATTTTGGTTGATGATTGTTTTCAATCTGCAATGGCTGCTCTTTAATGACACTGATGGGGGAGGGGAGAGAAACAAATATGGGATCTGCTCTTAATTTTGGAAAGCAGCAAGAATGAAGTCTTTATTCCAGTGGCTGGCATACTGTGGACTTATGTTCCTGAGGAAGGTACTTACCCACTTGTTTGGAATGTGTTTACTTTTTGAGCCACCCCCCAGTGATTATCACTGTGCTGGTATTTGGGTATTGGGAGCCCAGTACGATTATGATTAGATACAGGAGCTGTCTAAAAAAGCAGTACTGCCATGGTCAGCAATGAGAAATATGTTCTCTTCACACAGACAGATGTTTTGCTTCGGGTTGTACAGTGAAACTGGCAGTTCTGAAACCTGCAACCTGTTTATTTGATTCGTAATTCGAGGGCAGTATCATTCCCAATGACTATCACTGTTGTTTTCATTATAGAGTCCTAATTCATTGTTTCCGTGGGCACAAAAGTATTGCCAGACTCATTTGGTGTTTCAGTGCACTGTAATTTCACATAGTGCAATACTATGGGAAATACTACTGGGATTGCCGAGCTGTGTCATCTGTTGGGCTCATCACTATTACTTCCTTTTGACCTCCTCTATGTAATTATGCGTGGATGACTTACTAGCTGCTGTAAAGATACCTAAATGCAACTGGGCTTGTTAAATAAAAAAGTGAGCAGACCAAAATTATTCTCTCTGAGGTCAGTGAGGAGCAACTAGGTGGCTGTTTGCTCTCTGTCAGGCAGCCAGAGCTATCTGTCACATGACAATAAGCAAGCATCGATTTCGGAAGTCCATTTGTTTTTATGACAGTTTTTACAATTTTATGGAAATTGAACCATTACATAAAACCAAATTTTCCTCAGAAATTGGTGTTTTATAGACTTATATCCCTGTTCAGTCATTTACATTCCTAGTTGCATTTTACATAAAGCATAAATATACTGATCCTTTTTTCCCCCAATAAAAAAAATCTTCAGAGCATTTTTTGTATCTTTTTTTTTCCCCAGTATATGCAAGACTATCTCTGTTTGGTGCTTAAGGAAAACCTTAAGGGTTCTATGTCCAAGTTTTATGTGTCCATAGAAACCAAGTCAATAAGGAGTAGAAAGAAACTAATGTTTGATGCTTTAATCAAAATCATAGTTCATCATGATTTTTCTAACTAGATTTTGCTGCTTTTTTTTATTCTTTAAGGATGTATTTTTCGTAATCTGTGTTAGTTCTTAATTTAACTCATCATATTCCTGCTTTTCTTGGAATGATAAATCCAATTCATTAAGCCAAGTTGTAGAGATCTTTAGTTGGAATCTTGTGTTTGAGTCCAAATTATGACCAATGTGAGCATGAGCCTTCTAATTTTGTTTCATCCTCCATAGAAGTTGATAAATGCCATATAAACGTTCTACTCAGGGGAAGTTATGGATTTTACATACTTGGTCAGACTTGTATTGCACCAGTGGATCTGTAAAAGGACAGCTTGGACAGCATCCCTGCACATCACTGTCTTCTATTTTTATGAGGAACATTTTAAAGGAGGACAAGAAACATTGTCAGGTTGGAGATATTATTTTTTGGAGGCTGTATCCTTTAAATCTAAAATTCCTCAGTAAACTACAACTTCTTGACCATTCCTAGGGGTTTGCCCACTTCACCTGAGCATCACTGCATGGCTGCTCAAGGTTTTGTGTCCTTAGATATAACAGCGTTTATTAAATTGAAAATTTGCTTGCATACTTCTTTTGTATGGTAATTACCATTAAAGGTAAGCACCTTCCAGTATGCTCTGGGTGTCACTGACTTTCCTAATAGCAAGAAGATGAGCTATCTGTGGTAATAATTCTTACCCTTACAAATGTGCAAATGTTTGAAATTACATGAATTGTCATAGCAAGAAATATGTTAGGAAAGATTTAAGTTCAGCAGTACTAGATAAATATGAAAAGAAAATGTGCATAAAAGGAAGGCTATCCCTAACCCATGGAGCACATTAATGAAAGTTTAATGTAACTCAAAACAAATTAATTAGGTCATAAAAGATAATGTCACTTGAAAAAGAGTTATGGGAATCAACATTTAAGAGGTATTGGGAGTTACTTGTCAGAAACTATTTTAGGAGAAAAACTGATCAAGAGAAAGAGAAATTGTGAAGGATATTTCAATATGAGAGATTCAGAGAATGATGAACTTGAGGGGAAGTCTAGATAAATGAAGAATCTGTTTTAGTGTTTGTTTATAACTGCTTTTAGATTTTTTTGTCCAAAACAACCAGGAACCTCTGTAACAGCTTCTAAAGGAACATAAATGTAGGATATGAACCGTGGCAATAAAAAATTATTCCAGTGGATTTCCCTGTTCCTTTTGTAAGGAGGAAGTCACAAGAGACCATCAGGGTAAGATGTACCTGGGGGATGATGGTCTCATCAGATCCAGCAAGGTGAGGACAGGCAAACTGCCTGGGAGCCATGGAAGAGAGATCCCAAGGGCTTGCAAGTTTTGTGTCAGCTTAGTATGTGACCCTATTTAGCTAGAGCTGATGTTTGAGGTAGCTGGGATCATGGTCTGGACAGAGCGAAACTACTCTGAAGTGGTACCTCAGGGGAGTTATTGACACACAGGTGACAGAGGAACCTGTGCTTGTGGATGAGATCACCAGCAACAGGGTGGCAAGTGGTTAATTTTATGTTATATTGATGTTGGGCTGGCTTATGAACATGCATAACTTGTCAACACTGCAACCCTGTGTGGAAGTCTCCTGTAGTACCTTTGAGACATGTTTTGCCAGACAGGACTCCTGAAGTTGTTGTGGTCAGCTGGTTATATAATGGATGTGAAGAGGTTGCCCTATCCAGTTCTCTTAAGTCAGATATTTTCACCTCATGACAGAGAGTGGAAACTGCAATAATGGATATTTTCTGGATTATAAAGACATCTTAAATTCCTGAAAGTGAGCTGAGAACACTACTTGCAATAAAACCAAATTTTAAAAAATCAAGACAGAGAGCAGTCTTCTGTTCAATAACTACCCTGCGGTTTTACAGGTCTTCTCTTATGCTCAGACAATGCCCCTTAGAGTTGGTAATTTTACAGTTTTACAACAATCACAGAGCATGTCTCTGTGTGCAAAATGTATATGCTGAAGGGCAGAGAATAGCCTCAAAGTGGAAGTTGTCAAGAAACATCCAAAATCAATTAACAATTATGTAGCACGTGGGAGATATTCCTTGTCTCTCTGTGAATAGTCCTCGAGACAGTGTGGCTTTCAGACTGCCGGGAAACTGGTACGGTTCCAAGTTACCGGTAGGAATTGCTTTGAACTTAGAATAAACCTGCCTACACATATACAAATTAGAAGAAAACAAAACACATAGAATGAAATCTTGGCCTTATCAAAATCAAAAGGAGTTTGCTGCTGACTTCAGTGCAACAAGAATTTTATCCATAAAAAGGAAAAAAAAAAGATTTTTGAACTCTAAAATCAGAGCTAAGCTGTCTGATGTAGTGTGTGTTTTCTTTTAGTTTTTTCTTTTTTTTTGGTCACAGATACCTGCTTGTTTTCACATGTATTTGCAGGATCTGAAGGCCACAAAGTCTTTGTAATTGGGTGTCTGCAATCCCCGACTGCAGTGTGCTTGCCAAAGCACACCTGGAACACTCATGCTTTTGTAACTTTCATTGCTTGTTTTTATGGTCCAGCAGCATTGCTCAGGCCTGTTCAAATGAGTTGGGAATTAGTAACATAAATATAACTTGTCCTACTTGATTTGTTCTTCCCACACACGTATTCTGTGTCTCTCTCCAGCTGAACCATGTGTAGAAAAGAGAGTAGAGCAAGGAGGCAATGCCAGGAAGGTTTTTACCCTTTTAGAATGAGCTGTCATACATTATGGAGAGCAAAAATAACTTGTGACCATCCTAGTGAGTGTACAATGTATCTGTGAGCACACTGTCCTACACTAGCATAGCCTGGCAAGAGTTACCATTAATTTTCACTAAACAACCTGTAAATGGACTGTGCCTTAGCACTTTAAAGGGTCCTATCCCATGTACCTGCTGAGAGCACGTCTAACCAATGTCAGATTAAACACCTCACAAAAGACCAATGTATTTATCTGGGAATTTTTTTGCTGGTTCTAGTTGTTTTGCTTTTATCTTTTAGAAAATTTCTGCTACAGATATAAAATTGGCCTAATACTGGACTGCTTCCCTGGTAAATGAGAGTTCATGTTTAACTTCTCCAACCTGCAGAGCTGTGCTGCCTCTTGCCTCCCTGCCAAGTCCCAGTATGGGAACCATCCAAACCTCCCTGCCTCAGTCCGTCCAGTGGAAACGGTGCTGCAGCGACAAAGATGTGA
Organism: Lepidothrix coronata; assembly: GCF_001604755.1. Classification (NCBI taxonomy): domain Eukaryota; kingdom Metazoa; phylum Chordata; class Aves; order Passeriformes; family Pipridae; genus Lepidothrix; species Lepidothrix coronata. Next base: position 402,408 of record NW_016690486.1, on the reverse strand, counting down.
CCTTCAGTTATCTAGAAAAGGGGAGAGGACTACAGGACAGCACAGGGGCCCATAGCCAGCTGCACAGGGGCCTCCAAACCTGAGAAAAGGCTTGGAGTTGTGATCTCCACTGTCTGGACTGTGAGTTTTCGTTTGCTATGTTAGCAATCTGAGCTCCAAAAAGGAGAGCGAATTTGGGTAACTTCACTCTCAGCAGGCAGGTTTCCCTGCCCTCTGGCAACTACGCACTCCCCATGCATTGTCTGGGTATCTCAGTCTCTGCTTGGGATTCCTCTCTGAGGTTTGATGATTAAAACATAATCATTACAGCCTCCAGTTTATAGGCTCCAAATTCTTTATTGGGTCTGGCCCTTCGTTATGCAAAGGTTAACGTTACTCTACGTTAGTTTGTAAGAGTAAATGTGCTGGCCTACAGAAGTGACAGATCCACTTGATCCGTCATGGGAAGTGAGGAGTTCATTTGTTATACTTCCTCCAGGCACTGCTAGCTTACTGTATATGTTTGGAGAGCAATCTATAATGAAATAAATGCTTATATTCAGTAAGTCCACAGCCAATGGATCTGTTAGTTTTAGTTCATCTGAGTGACTCTCTTTGCAGTATTTGCTTGGTTATTGTGCTCTTCCACTGAGAAGGAATGGCTGCATATTTCTGGCCATGTCATCATGAGTTGTGAGTGACAGACCAAGTGACATGATTTATTTGATTACTGCAATGCTTGTGAATAGCTCAGCACTGACAGCCTGGGAGGAAAAGTACCATTAAATGCCCTGGGATAGACATAAGATGGGTCACAACACTAGAAGGTTTTCTCTTCGAACCCAGGCATTGTGCCTCATTTCTGAAGTTACCATCCCATTGACTTATTTGCTGGGCTGTCACATCAGCTATAGCAATATTTTTGACACCACTATATTTTGTGACATTTGTTCCTTAAAAAATGGGAATAAGGTCACACTAAGCAGCTGTGAATAGCCATCAACTTTCAGTCACCACCAGCCTAGATGACATTTGAAACAGCAGCTTTGGTTGGGGATGAAAGGCTCTCCTACTGACAGTGCCTTCAGCCAGTCAAAGATGGAAGTAGGAATGAGAAGTCTGAGATGCATATTTAAAATTGCAGGAACAGCACTTACTATGAAGACATTCTTTGAAATAGTGTCTAGAGGGCAACAAGAGTGTGCTTAATTCTTTAATTTTTTTAGTCTGAAAACTTAGTTTTTAAAATTATGTTTCATATCTTACATAGGGTCCCAGTTAGTCCACAGAAAAAATAAACTGCTGATTGGTTTTACTGTAGTATTAGCTAAAGATACAATTTCCATTCACAGAAAAGCCTCCAACAGGTGTTAAGTGATACTTTATTAACAGCATGTGTCAATATTTAAGAGATGCCAACATTGGACCTACAAGCATCTGGTGGTTCTGATAAACCATGGCAGCTTCTGTGTTACCTGTGCTCTCAGCCAGTGTCAGTAAAGTTGAGCAAGAACTGAGTACCTGCAAATGTAATTAGCTTGATTGTATTAAATATTTATGAAAAAGCAAGGAAGCGTCACTTTATGAGATTAAAATAGATGTGTTTGGGAAAGAGAAAAAAACAATTTCTGAGAAAGAGCATTTTGAGATGTCTTGCTTGTGTCTGTATATACAGACACGGTGGTGGCTTGTAGAAAAGCATCTGTTGAGCATGCAAATGGTAAACATCTCAGCAGTTGTTTATTTGAGAAGATAACACTTGAAGGTGCAGCTACATATGCTCCCAAAAACCTTTCCTCAACCAAGAAGTTTCAAATAAAAAACTCCTTCTTTTTACATCACAGACATCAAGCTTTTGGGTTACTTGAAACCTCAATAGAGAAGGAGCATTTCTTTCTCTTCAGAATGGTGAGAAAGTAGTTTACTGCTTAGGTCATTTATCTGAGTTGTAAATTACAAAGCGTGAGTTATGACTAATCAGAGAAAGCAGTTCAGTATTATGAAACCAACCTTAAGAAAAATAATTGTCCCCTAAATTTCTATGCTTTCTTGAAATTTGAATTACAAAAATCCCTTCTTAGCGCAAGAATGCAAAACTCCTCAGTTTATTAGTGAAGTCAATATTCCAGCTGATGTTTTGTATTGTTTCATTTCCTGCACTCATCTTTAGCAGCACCATAATAGCTGAACAGTTTTTCTAAATTTTAGGAAACACTGAAGTTTACATATCAACTATTTCTTGTATTTCTTACGGCTCATCCTTGTTTAATAGGACTGAAGAGAGGAAAACTGCTGAATGGTTGTGGTCTTAATAAAGAAGAGTAATTTTGACATTCTTGTTAAATTGCAGTGAGTGTGCAACTAAACTGAGATTTAATTACATTTTTAATTAAAGGAATAGCTATTGATTATGTCATTGAATCTGCGTTGTAGCCAGTCCTAACAAACAGCAATATTACAAGAGATCATTAAACTAGTTGTTAAAATTCCAAATTAATGAGAACAAGACTGGTGTGGATAAAAGGCACAGCAATGCTGGGTAGAAGAAAAAGATAACAAAGTAAAAAATACATTAATTTCTCAAATTTTGGTGAATGACGGTTTTATGTCCCGTCATTGCTTATTATAATCTATGGAATAAAATTAAGATAAAAATGGAACACTTTTTAAATAAGAAACATGGGTAAAGTTTCATCTTAAAGGTGAACAGTGATTCAGACAATATTTCTCATAAGCTCATGTGAAGCAGGATGTAATCTGTCGTATGCAAGAGACCTTCCGATTGCTCAGGAGCAATCAGATCTACCACTCGGAGATAAAGGGCAAATAAATGCCAGCGGTCAGAGCAGAAACAGCATGGGAGTAATGACAAAACCACAGGCAGCTGTGGTTGAGATGGCTGCTGGCAGCTCACCCTCTATTCAACCTGTAGTTTTCCTGCTACCACAGAGCTGGTCCTCTCCCAGGCCCACGGAGTGGATGCCTGGTGGTGGATAGGAAGCAGTTTTCTGGGCACTGGTGATGGAGAGCAGATGGAAAACCCCAGCTGCCCGCGTAAACCTGTGCAGCCCTGTTTTGTCTGTGCAAGTTCTCTGTGGGTATAAGTGGCACTGCTGACTGGCAGGCCAGTTCTTTACCAACACCCCTTGGCTCGTGTGAAGCTGTTAGTTGATGCTCTCAAGAAAATGCGTTCTAAATTTGGTTTAGACTTAATTTAAGTGATTTTAACCTGCAGGCAGCTTGTGCTGATCTTTTCCCTCCTTGTGCTACCACTTTTACTGCTGAAAGGATCTTACTGAAGCATTTTGTCAGAAGGGAGTAGCCCCTACGGGTAGGTACTGCAGAAGCCCATTGCTTGTGGCTGAAAGCTTTTCTGAACAGTGAAGTCTAACAGAGAGATGGGGTAGATGATCTCATGGATATTTCTGTTTCTATCTGTTACAATTTTTGTGCATACAAAGCCATTTTAATCCTTTCCATTCGAGTGCATTGTATGCACAGAAATGTTTTCTTAATAGTGACATGAGGCATGCTGCTACATGGGCAAGGTTATAGTCAGACCCTATGACTGAGTTGGACTAAGTTATTTTTGGAAATAGATCATTTCAGAATTAAGCCTTCTTCTTTTTACCAGATTTTATAGTTGAGTATATTTTGAATGTTCTGTGTATGATGCCATTGGCTATTTTGTGAAGAGACTATGAGGGTTGTACAGATGTCAGCACCCAAGAATTAGGATGTAGTAGAAAGAGAGATAACTGTAACCTTTGTTGACCGTGTGGTTTTATGGAGCATGATTCAGTCCCAGTGACTTTCCTTCTCCCATGACCTGTGGCTTTTTTAAGTGTGCAGGATAAACAAGTGGCACAAATGTGGCAAGTGCAGAGAATGTGGCAGTGGCTGCTGAGCTGCAGAAATTGTAGGGAAATGTTTGGTAGAGGCATGAGCACTCTTTAGGAACAGAAAGCAATTTCTTGTGGTGAAAGCATTTTTCTCCTTGTATTGCTCCTATTATGCGTGGTGGTGTTCTCACATTCAGAACCCAGATAACAAAACGTTTTCTGTGTCTAACAGGTAATAAATACAGAAGAGTGGATTACTGAAATATAAACTGAGAGAGTCAGATATAAACCTCAAGACAGTAAAAAGGTTTAATAACCTGTAATCAGGATTTACCAATGATTTGTGCTTAGGTAATGGCATCACTGTTTTTTTTCCAACACACAGGATATGTTTTACTTTACTTCAGGCAGCTCCCTGTTCCCTGTAACTGCTAAACTACAGGATGTTATGATTATAGATGTAGTGACACTGTTGTTGCAGAATCACTGCTGATAAATTATGGTGGGATGGCAGCTGTAAATACAGCTTCTGTTGTGATTTAAGAGGGAGATGTGAAGGCATATTGCCCAGATGCTTGATCAATGGTAAACAGGGCCAGAAGCAGCATGCTAAAACTTAAAAGTCCTTGCCAGATTTTGGGATTTGAAGTCATCGTTTCAAGCATTAGCTCCTCCAGTATCAAAATAATCAGCTGCTCTGGTCCTCCCCTTCTCCTTTGTCTCCAGCCAAGAGTTATTTACCTTTGCAAGCAGGAGCTGACACGCAAACCATTTCTTTCAGTAATTTTTTTGAGATACAAGAGCTTCTTCAGCAAGCTGCCAAGTCACTAGTGTCTATTTGAGCTACGGTGCTTGTGGCTTCATGTCGTGTCCCTTGTGACCTTCCCATTCACCTGCTTAACTGTCAGGAAATGTGTGGCAGTTTGGAGCTGTGTAGTTCTGCTACTTAAGGCTGGAGAAACAATAAGCCAGTCGTTACAGATTAGTGTAATAAACCACACCAGAAGCAAAATCAGCTATAATCAGGATTCATTTGATGCAAAAAGGGCACGTAGCTTTGGTCACTCAGCCCCCTGCTCTGTAGATGACAGTCCTGTGCAGGTAATACTCGTATTGACGGATGAGATGGCAAGAAAAATTTCAATATACAATTGTTAACTTCACAGTGATTTTAACCTGGCTTCTCTCAGAGAAACCCCACACATCCTGATCTGGACTCTGGTAGAAGCTTGGTTATTTTTTCCCTGAAATGAGAAATGAAAATGACTGCCTCCCGAAGATCTCCCTGGGATTCAGACTAAAATGGGGCTTGTATTTGCATTGATACTAAGGATGAAATCAGGATTTGCAGACCGATGTGTGAATTTGCACACATACTGGGACTCAGAACATGGCTGAATATTGTTCAACCAAGATATCTTAGCTGGTCTCTGCCTATCATTCAGTCCTATTCAGTAAAAGGGATTTTTTTCTTGGGTCTCTTTAATGTCACATTCCATTTACAATTGTAATAAATGCTGTAACTTGTTTCCCTCTCCCCTATCCCTCAAAAAATGACAGAGAGGAATCTTTTGCTAAGCCTTTGATAACAGTTCTTTCTTTTTGTTCCAGATAACTTCAAACAAGAAGCACTTGGAGAGCCTGAAGAATGATGGCAATGCTCTTATCCAAACTCTAGAGAGCCTGGCCCAAACTGCCAGGTGAGTTCCCTCAGGCTTCCAGGAATTTCCAGGGCTGAGAGCGCTCCCCCCCTCTTTTGTCTTCGATGGTCTTCTCCTGTAATTCTGTGCACTATGAGCTTCTCAGGTTTCTGTCCCTGCCCCCTCCCCGCACTCTCTCCTCCAAAGTGCTCTCATTCAGCACTTATGGCATGCTTTGATCCTTTGATCCCCAGCTGGGTTGAGCCGCAGTGTTCGGCCCAGTCCAGCTCCGTGGGTGTGCCTTGGTGATTTTGCAGCTTGCTTGTTTTTATAAATTTATTATTTTATTCCAAACACTTGGTTTCTACAACCGGATACCTGTCAGTGGTTCTTGGCTGGATGCACAGTGCGACGTTTGTGCCCTGTTTTAAGGTGACTGTGTTTGGTGCACTTGCAAGCTGATTCCTTTAAAACCTACGGCTGAGGAACAAAACTGTTTTTGTTTAAGAATACCTGTGGCATCTCCGAGAAGGCACAAGACTTAGGGGAATGCCGTGGCCTTCTCTGCATGAACAGAGGTGCTAGTCCCAACAAGCTGGCCAAACCTTAGCTCATCTCCCATAGACTTTGCCTCATCTAATCCCCTGTGGACATATGAATGAATGAATGACTGTTCTCTGCCCCTCAAAACAAATTTTACACTTCTGCTATGGACTGTTAGGCTTCACTGCGCTCCTGGTTGGACTAAAATTCATAGAGAAGTTGTAGTTTGTAAGTCAGATTTTGAAGCACTAAGATAATCCTCTCAGTGCCCTTTGTGCTCCCAAATGCAGGCTTTTGGGAAAATTGGCTCCTCGACACTGTGTCAGTGTGTACCCTGTGTTGGAAGGAAGGAGGGGCGTGAGCACATGTGGAGAGGAAATACCGGGATGTGCTGAGTGTAAGGAGATGCACACTGAGGACTAACCAAATCTGTTGAGAACAGTCAGTATCCCTCTCACACACTCAGCTGCTGACTCACAGGTTTTTGTATGACACATTAAATTATCTATCTGAAATAAAGCATCAGCTCACCCCAAGGGAGACACAGGCACCACCACTGAAGATGATAATGGAGGAAGATGGGTGTTCTTCTGTTAGAACCAGCTTTCATTCTGTTTTGTAGCATTCCAGCATTAGATGCACTAGACTGTCTAGTGCACATTGCTGTCTTTGAGTCTGCTTTTCTAGCTTCCTCGATAGTCTGTTACAGTCTATACATTTCTGTATGCAGAAACCCACATGCTACAGAGTCCAAATAAACAGCACTCACTCTTATTTAACACAAGATGCTCAGTAGATGAAATTCTGGCTGATGCCATTGAGAAATGTTTTGATACATTAGAGTGAGCCAAGTTCCTCCGCTGTGCTGAGCTCCTGCACTGAGAATTCACTGATTTCATTTCCCCTCCTCCCCTTCTTTAGGGAACACATGCCCCTATCCATTTGCCTCCAGAAGAGACCAAGACCATTACAGCCTGGACATTGGGGCTGTAATGGACTCAGACATGGATAAATTGGCAACAGACAAGCAGGAGAAGCCTGGAGTTAGCAAGCTTTATCAGACTTAGTTAAATGGCCATTTGTTTATGGAGGGTATGGATATTTTGCATTCTCTTCAGATTCCCTTATGTTGCCATGTTTCCTTGTGACCTAATACACTTGATCTCCTCACCTGTGCTTTGAACCTGGTTAAGGAGCCTCCCTGTATCTCATGCAGAATTGGAAATGTTTTAGAGAAGGCTACAACAAAGATCCTGGATGTAAGCCATCCTGAGTAGTCTAAGCTCCCAGGCCCTTCCACTCACATATTACCACTGAGTTGAATTGATTGAGGAGTGGTTTTGCTTTGCTCATTTCTTACAGACAGGTTTGTAATCTCTCACTCTTCCTATGTGTCAGAAGGGAGATTCCAGCCAAGTCACATGCCAAGAGGAGGGCACTGCTTGAATTGCAGCTGCTTTTGGTGATCCCCTGTTGCCCTGTAGCAGCCATGGATTGTCAAACTCTATCTCTGTGATGCATCGTCAGCTAGTTGCAACAGGTAGTTTTAGGAGTGACAAAACCAACCCATTTTGCTTAGTAACCACCTGGAATAAAATCTACACTTGAAAATGTGGGCTTGTAGCCATTTCTCAGTGAAGACAGTTGCCAAGATGAATTTGTTTCAGATAACTGAATTTTCTGATTTAAACTGCTGCTCCTTAAGGCATTGGCTTACATAGTGTGAACTGATCATTTGGATTTCCTGGCTAGCTCTGCATTCCCCAAAGTGTGGAGTAGCATCAGTAGGTATTGTCATTAGCAGCAACCAGGGAAGTTGCAGACTGATCTGCTGCTGTCCTTTCTAAGCTAAAGATGGGGGATGGGAATCTATAAAAACCCAAAAAGACATGTTTCTGTGGACAAGCAGTATTGTGTTAGAGCCTCGGTTCCAATGCTAAGAAAAAAAGGTGTTTCCAGAAGGAAAAATTTGGCAAAATACGTATACTAAAACCTTAGGTGAGGAAGCAAAGGGCCCCACCATTTGATCTCAAGCCTGCAGTGCTGTGGGTGGAGGGACAGTCCGTCCTCCTTGCAGGAGGTGGGCAACACCTGGAGTGGAACTGCCTACCTGTGCAGAGCAGCGCTGCAGTAAGAGGGCTGTTTGTGTGAAAACACATCTTTCTGTCAAGCTGGGAATGTGCATGTGTGTACATTCATGTATCTTCTTTTTTTACAGAGTTTTAACAGAGGAGGTTGAGTGAGGTAGCAGTGACTGGGAATTTGAGCTGAAATTCACTTCTACACAAGATTTGCGTCAGGGCAGAATCAGAAGTTACCTGTTACTGCTTAAGAGAAAAGTGGACATAGAGTGCAGTTAATGGCTATTCAGGATTTTCTAACATACATAAAGGCAAAGGTGGAATTTGAACAATACGCTTTTTCCCTGAGAATGTCTAATAGATGTTACTCTTTTTAATTCCTAGCTCTCATGCTGATGTTGCTGTTGCTTCCTTGGCATTTGAAATTCTGAGAACAGCGGGACATGAAAATATCAAGACTACCAAGTGAACTGGCCCACCGAAATGTGCAGTTGTGTGCGCTGCTCAGCATCTCAGTCCTGCAGGAACATCTTCAGACGAGCTGAGCAGATGTAATTTAGCAAGCTGAGTTGCAGCATATGCAGGAATTTGGGAGGCTTCAGGAAGGGAGGGAAGCTGGTTCTAGGGGGTGGTTTGTTTCTTAAACCCCTGTAAGGATGAATTCTTGGTTACTACTTTACCTTGTTGGCATTACATTACGTAGCTCAAGTATCTGACAGTTTGAAAGTGTAAATTAAATAAATAGTACAGTTATTTCACAATATAAAGTGTTTCACTATTTTAAGCTGCTATTAGAAATGCTCATTTATCTTTTGGACCAGGTGACTGCCCTGGCTGTTCATCTTAAGGGGTCCCATCGTGCTCGTGACTGGCACTAGAAAATACCTTTTCATCAAGACAGACAATATTCTTCACCTCAAGCAACCAGAACCAATCCCTGTGATCACACAGAGGCTGTGTATGGATGATACATGTTACTGGGTTTTTACCCAGTAGCAGGAATTTTTTGTCTGTGTGCCCCACTCTTTCCTAGTTTCCTGCACAGCTTAAACTGCACTGGTGGAGTGTCATTCTCAGCTGCCAATGCTCCTGGCTGGAGCTCTTCTTTGACAATAGGTGCGATGATGACCCTGGCAGTTTGGCATATCCCCATGAAAAGTTGGGACCCTAGGAATGGTCCTTTAGAGCTTGCAGATACCACAGAATGTAAAGAATTAATGTCTTCTCCACATGTGCTGTTAAGACCACTTCTTACTGTCAGTGCAGCAGCTCCATGTTCCCACTGCACCTACCAAACACAGGTGCCTATTGGCAGTTGCTGCTACAGCACCTGCCCTTGGACAGCCCAGTTATCCACAGTATGTGGAGGCAAGCAAACACCCCTGGGTAAACAGATATCACTGTGTGTGTCTTAAAGGAATTATTTTCTCATATTACTTCAAATATCACTGCGTATCTTTCATAGCTTAATAGCTGGAGTTACTAGGAATGGGGAAAAGTTCAGTGGTGGCTGTTATTTGGTGCAGTGTTTTACAGTAAGGGTCATCTAGCGTGAGTGTGGCAGAGAGGAACAAAGTGTGTTACTGGGTGAGACTTTCCCCTCTGCAGCTGCACTGCCTTTGGTCTGCAAGGGAGAGGGGGAGTGCTCTGGTATGTGCTTCCCTTCAGCTCTCATCACACTGAGCCACGAGCCTCTGCAGCCAAGGCCCTCTCTGATCTCCTGCCGGCAAACTGCTGCCTGAGGTGGAAGTGACTGGGAGCTTTGCTCCCGCCGAGGCTGGTGACAGCTGCACGGTGCAGATGTGCACTCTGTGGCTTAGTCGGCACTTTCAGAACCACTTTCCCGCTCCCAGCCACACAGGTGCTGCCTCCAGAGGAGTCAGTTACACACAGGTCTTATCTTGCACAATAACTGAAGACTGAGGACACCTGAAAATGGGTTTAAGCTCCAGAACCAGCTGACAGGTTGCTAACAAAGGATCTTTATCTCACTGACCCTGTGACAGCACACTGCTGAAGGGAACTGAGGCAAGACACTGTTCTCACTTTCTGAAGCCCAGAAGTGAGCGTGGGGCTGGCAGGCCAGGCACGAAGTGTAGTTGCTAGGCTAGACCTCCCCTACGCTGAGGAACCTGCCAAAGCAAAGCAGCAGCAAGTCAAGGGGAAGAATACTGCCTCAGAGGACTGCAGTAGGAAACCTCCAAACTCCAAAGGGTAACTATTTCATAGTGGGATGAAAAAGGAAATGATTCTTGACTCCCTCCTCTGAAGTACTTAAATGATTGTGTAATTCCAGGATGATTTTTAGGAGACTTGTTAACACACATGAATAAACTTTGTGATGTGAAATAATTTGACACAGAGTGAATTAAAAGTTTACTTTAATTTTGAACCATTTTATAACTGCATTTTTCTCATGAAGCATCTGTATCACAGCAGGCTACAATAACTTTGGGATAAAAGGCAACTGGTAAACTGTCCAATACAAGGTTCCAAATAAACAGTTCTTACTGGCCCCTACCCAGACATATCCCAGATAAAGTTTTTGATCAAAAACATGAAATAGATCCACCTGCTTATTTTAAGCATATTAAAAAGGAAACTAATTGGACCATTTCTATTTGTCTAGTTTTTTATACAAAAAGGCTACACAATGTTACACTTTATTCAGAATACAGTTAGAGCGATTATGAATTAGTGTTCTACACCTTTACTCAATCCTTAAAAATTAGAAACTGCTGTAGCATATTCACTATAACTTAATACTACGAGAGACTTTAAAAAAAACTAACAACAATTACTGCAAAAGGAAAGGCTACTTCCAAAGCAAGCAAGGTCAGTACCATTACAGAGATTTAAAAAAAATAATAAATTTTTAACAAGCAAGGCTAGGGTTTGATAAATTCCATCTTGCAACTCATTCTTGTGCATTCTTCGTTTCTTGAATCACTCCCAAAATCCATTTGTATTATTACTCCTCGACCAAAAAGGACCAGAACAAAAAGTTTACTTCAATTGTTCCCATAGGAAACTCAGCTTGGTTAGTGTGTCAGGCACTTTCTGAGATACTAGCCCACCCCTCGAGCCCTCTCAGCAACTCTACAGGCCAATCAATGCAAGTTCACTCAGATGATACAGCTGCAAAGAGAAAAAAGACAGGTGTCAGTGTTCCTGAGTAGTAAAGGGCTGTTCTAACACGTGAAGACTGCATGAAGCCAGTGCACAAGACATTACAGTTAATTACTTCCACACTTCACGGCAGAAGTCAGTTTGGAGTGTGCTGATCGAGTGTTTCCAGAGCATTTATTCATTATTCTGGCACACTGGGACCCAATCGAGCCAATCCCTCCCTGCCAACCAAGTCCTCAGTCCAGTCAGCTGTTTTTCTCTTTTTGTTTTGCTTTTAAATTCAAGGTTGGAGCTTCTTACCTAAAGGATGATTTACAGGTCAGTATCGAACCAGGCCAACTGATTACTGTCACCTGGAGGCAGCCCATCCATAAGGTCCTGGGCATGGCCAAGATCTGGCAGACCATCAACTGGGTAGTCAGCACCAGGGTGGTGGCCACCCATTTCATGTTCCATCATAGGGTCCATACCCAAGGCATCCTGACCGTATCCGCCAGAGTGGAAAGAACGGTAGCTAGGATCTAAGAAAGTTAAAGGTGGCAGAGGGAAAAAAAGCATAATGTTAACAGATGTTAGATGCATCAGAAGCTGCAAGTATCAGTGTGTGAGGAGATCGTGTAGCCATCTAATTGTTTTCTAGTTCAGCCAAGTTCAACACAATCTGTTGCCTGCCCTTAATGGCTATTCCATTGTTTGAAACAGCCTTCCAGTTTGATTCTGCAGACAAAGCACACTGCAGTCAGAAGCACGAGCAGATTCCAGCCAAGCCATTAGTCTGCACAATCGACAGTACTAAAATTCAACAATACTGCAGCAAAACCAGGCTCCAAGACTAGACTTGCTTCTAAAAGACTAGTCAAAAATAGCTCAGAATCCTTAGGGACAGGCTTGCGTTCAAGTCTATAGACACTTACAGACTAATGCATTCAATAACAGCTTTGTTGTTTTAAAGAAAAACTGCACTATTGGAATTGTCAAGTCCATTTGTAAAGAATGTAAAAGATTTCTGTAAACAACAGCTCAGCGGGAGCTGTTCCCACAGGACTCAGACAAGAGACACCAGTTTTGCATGTTCATACAGCTCCCATTTCAGTGTTGCCAGTGGTGTTGCAGGAACTGGTTATTTGAACTGGCAGTTCCCCATCTGCCTGTCAGTTTGCAATACCTTGCTGAAGAGTAAATTCACTCTTCACTCATTTGCAGTTCTCCTTTAAAATCTATGACTTGACTTCATCCAACTTAAGTTTAGTCAAGGGGAACGGCAGAGACCTACCATCTGGGCGGTATCCAAGAGGTTCTCCCTGGGCACCAATATCGAGTCCAAGATCTGCTGTCTACATGTACACAAAAAATGACAAAACAGTTTTAGCATCAGGTCTTTCAGCCAGCACTAGTAATTCTGAGTTTAAAAAGCTGTGAAACTCATCCCAAGATCCCTCTGAGCAACTCTTCTGCAGTGAGCACTGCAGCACTGCTGCGAACATGAAATGCCTTTTTAGCTAAGCATCTGCAACTACTATAGGTATAATAAGCAACACGAAATAGCCAGATTTAGGTACAAGAATCCGCAGATCACTGGAAGGAGGGTTCTCTTTGGGAAGAAAAGAGATGGGGCAGGTCTGGGAACACTCCTCAGGTACATCTGCCCAACTCCAGCAAGTCAGCTGTTTGGATATTCCCAAGTCAGCAAGAGAGCTTTTAAGAGTTCTGAAGGAACCTTTCCCATTTGTTCAATTACAGAAGTAATTGTCTGCCTGTCTGCAGAGAAACTGCTTAACTCCAGTCTCAAAGACATATTCCATTTTAGCTCCCCCTCCAATTCCTGTGGTAGATACAGATTTTAGGAAAACAAAGACATAAGCACTGAAACAATACAAAAGGTTACTATCCCTTATGTAGTAGATACATACAAGATAAGACAAGCTAGGCTTCTGAATCTAAAGAATCTGCAGGAAGACAAAGAACTAATGAAGCCTTCCCTTCTACCCCTTGCACACAGTTTGTTTTCAGTCTCAATTTACTGTGTAGTTCCTTTAAGAACGAGGAAAAGCAATGTGTGATAATCAGCCTGCAAACATAGTCAAGTCTGAAAACTCAGTTCTAAGAGCATAAGTTGCAATCCCCCCTTCGAGATTACTAATCCTACATTGTTGGTTTGATAGAAGCCTCACATGTTACGTTTTATATTATGCTTCCCTCATATCACTCATGTTTCTATTTTTGCATCCAGAGTTCGTTAGACTTTGACAAGCAGCACAGAAAAGTACAAAGTTCTTGTATACAGCTTTGCACACTAGCACACTTTAGCACCAGCAGAGAATGGACGCTTCCTATCTGCAAGTGAAGAAGCAGCTTGAAGGCTGCTTACCACAGGTTCACTGAACCTGAACTCGTAGAGAGTCAAGAAGGTACAGTCACAAAGCTGTGTATAAAGCTGGGCCTGTATCACTGAGTGCATCTATACTTCACTACTGGAAGAAGAGAGGACATAGAACTAAGGTGTCCCCAAGGAACCATTAGCACAGAAGACATGACTCACCTCATTCCAAGCCATTGGCTCAGTCCGGAACAGAGAGCTTGTCAATTCAACCGAAAGTCGCTTCTTATAGTCCTGTGGTTTGTCCTCAGACATTCTGAACAGCACTGCAGCTGCATATGTTGCTGTCAAAAGGACGAGCGATTTTAGCGGAGGTCAAGACTTCTAGCAACTTTTCTAACACATGTATGAAACCTGTCTTTTAAGTTCACTTACCAACACCCTCATTCCTAGAATGAAGCAGTTCTGTTAAAGGGGCAGTTGCACCTTCAGCTTCAATTGCTTCGGCTGCTTCCTTGTCTTGAGCCAGTTCACAAAGTACACCAGCAGCTACTCTCTGGATATTCTCGATGGGAGAGTACAACAACTGCAACCAAAACACACAGGGTTCTTTAGCTCTTCTACTTGAAACGAGCTCTTCAGCACACTCTGACTTAGCAGTTCTATCCAGGACACCATTTTACTTATTTTCCTAATACATGCTATAGCATTGTCTTGAGCTCCTACTTACCTGCACAAATAGTGGAATGGTATTTAGACCCCTGATTACGATTCGATTATGAACGTCACGTGCAAGAATATGCAGGGCTCCAGTGCAGCCCTCGACAATTTCCTCCATACGCACACCCTCCTAGTTAGGGAAAGAAAAGGCATTTTTTGAAGTTGAGATACTACATGATCTCAAATGACTGGCAAAAAGCCAATCAGCCTGTTTCAACAAATCAACCAAACTTGTCCCCTGGACATACGCCTTTCCCTAACAGGGCTCATACCCACCATCTACTGCTGGTTTTCAAACCTAACATTTCTGCTGTGAGTAGATCCAACCAAATTCAGTAAGTGAAGCATCTTAGTGGAACACCTCAGTGTTTTTTATGATGAACTTCATGTCTAAGAACACCATCTCTTTTTCTTCAACCTGGATTAGCTTGGCACATACTAAGCTGGAAACAGTGCTTATCAGTAACAAAGAGGTCCCTTCCTGTCTCTGCACGAATTAACTACACTCCTGTACTAGTAGATGCTGCTTTCATTTGCCCACACTAAGACAACTTCTCCTTTGCTAATGTGTTTAATGGGATAAAAACAATCAAATTGAGACTGATCTTGCCACACGGACCTGGCCCCAAACAGGTAACAAGTATGGATCCTGCACAACTTCTCAGTACTTCTACAACCCTAAGCACCCTTGACAATATGCAATAAGCTGTGATAGCATTCTTAAACCCATTCTTCTGAGAAGGATGAAGCAGTTCTGGCTTCCTGGTAGAGAACTACTTGCCTTGCCAGAGTAGGCAGTACTCTGATCTATAGCATTCGGAATTAAATGCTCAAGGGGTTCTTAGTAAAATAAGAACCATGCTTTTGGCATTCTTGTTTATTTCAGAAAAATTTCAGGTCTGCCGAGCGAGAATTATCAGCACACAGAGAACAACATGAATTAGAGCAAATAAGACAACAGTTCTTTAGACCAAGCAATACAGAGTTGAGGGGCACTGACAAATGAAAAGTTTGAGAGACAACCTTCAGAGATGTAACATCAGTGGTGGCCACTTACCACAAACTGCTGTTGTGTCCCACCCATGGAAGTGCGTCGCTGGGTGTCTTGATGTGCTCTAACCAGCAACTGCACTAGCCTTGGAATAGCACCTTGTTCACGCAGCGGGGCGTGGTTTGCAGGACAGAGAGCCAGGTTGCGGATCAGGCCAACAGTAGCCTGTGGGTAAGAAAGGGGGCGGGAAATAAAAGAGCACAATGGGTATGTGCTTGCTCTCAGTGATTCTTCTTTTAATCAGTTGATTTCAGATGCTTAAATCTCTAAGAGACAACACTAATTTGCTCAAGTGAAGCAACTTTCCCATCAGACAAATTGCATTCCCCAACACTTTGGAAACACAGTATTTTTCACATTTAAAGTAACATTTTAAAAAGCAACAGTTTTCAGTGCTGACAGCTGGTAACCATTATTTACCTTGATCAAAGGCCAGTGTGAGGGTGGGTGCAACAGTTTAACCACCACTGGGAGTCCGTAGTGGAGACGTACTGCATTCTGAGCCATCTCTGCTTCTTGGTGTCTGCTAGTGAGGTGACGGAGCGCACAAATAGCAGGTTCTGTGATGTCTTCTCTGTCCCCAGCCCGAAGAACCGTGCGCACAAGAGCCTCAATGCCTCCAACCTGGCACACCATCATCTTGTTCTTGTAATTGTTGCAGGTAAGGTTAGAAAGGATGCCAGCGGCACAAGTCACAACATTAATATCATCTGACCCTAAAAGCTGAACAAGAGTTCCCAGAAGGCCTTCCATGCCTTCCTACAAAAAAGAGAGAAGAAAAAGTTAAGTCTTTCTTCTCTTCCACTATGTTGATTTTTGCTCTTGATCCCTCAGAAGAGCCATTTACCTGCTTTGTTGCAGCATCTGACAGATTTCTCAGAGTCCAGAGACAGTTCTGGACAAGACGCTGACTTGGATCTGTGAGGTGGAGTCCCAAAGCTTGCATCCCACCTAGAAGATGGTACATATTTGACAGCATTACTCAGATTTGACACCATACTCTGATGCTCATCTTGTGAGCAGTCCGGTCTTTTTCTTCCTTAAGGTGTGAGCACATATCTCACAAGCTTTTTTGGATCCTTCTCGTCATTAGTATTGTAATATGGCTAGCCCCTTTATCAGATAGGAAAAAACCAAACCCCCAAGTCCTCTTTGTGATACTGGGCTTTTTAAATGTGTATATGTTCCAAGGGGACCATTCTGACAACACTCAGCCACTAAAGCCACCCAGCTAACAAAACAGTAGAATTACTTAAAACAGCCACCCTTTTTTACTTCTGTACACTAAAGGCCTCCAAAACTAGTTACGGACTTAAGGACCAATTCAAGTTCATTTTTTGATGCCAGCAGCTTCTGTTCTTGGTGGAATTAACTGATCTTGAAGTACTGTATAGATTTTTAAGCTCCCTTGGGTACAAGGTACTTACCAGCCTCAACAATAGCTGGTTTGTTGCTGGAGCAGACTGACAACACCTTCAGCACCCTACTTGTGGTCCACAATAGTTTCTCATAAGTATAGGTCCTCATTATGTTTACTAAAGCCTGGGGTCCACCACTCGCCAGAATAATCAGCTGAAAGACAACAAAAATAACATTTATCTGTCACCTCCTACGCATATCAGCAGGTAGCAAATGTTGCTGGCTTACACCCCTCATAGTTTACAGATCCCTAGAAAGCCATTCCCATCTTCTGATATGGTCTATAAGTTTTACAGTCTCACTATAAGCACAACGGCATTTCTGCAAGATAATTCCTGCATCCCACACCTCTTGCAAGGTCAGGACTGACTGGCAAAAACCCCACATGTGGCTGAAGGTTCAGAATAAGGTCGGTACACAAGAAGTGTCAGGCCATTCATCACAAGTTTGCTCGTTTTAAACTACTCCAACAGCAGAGGCACTTACCTTGCTCTCTTGATTGCCATAAGCTAAGATCTGAAGGCAGTCTGTTGTGATGGCCAAGAATTTGACATTTGTCTTGTTGAGCAAGGCCACCATTTTCTGCAGCCCACCAGCCAGACGGACAGCCATTTTGGCTCCTTCCTGATGTAACAGGAGATTGTGAAGAGTTGTAATGGCATAGAACAGCACAGAGTCCACTGGGGACCTAAAGAAGGGAAAAACCTTATGAGCACCTGCTCCTACCAGACCCAACTGTAAAGCACAAGTACTGTCTTAGTAGTCACATACCCAAGCATCTTAACCAAAGCAGGGATGCCTCCTGATTTGAAGATGGCCAGCAAGCCTTCACGGTGATGTGAGAGATTATGTAGTGTACCTGCAGTACAACGGGCTGTTTCCACATCGTTTGTATTCTGCATGGTACGTACAATGGCAGACACCATTTGAGGGGATCTCATAATAGCATGGCGAGACGCTTCCTTTTTGGATAACTGATGAACCATAACTGCAGCCTTGTTCACCACCACCTAACAGAAATATATGAAGAAAGCTTTTAGTTTTAACGTCATTGAAGCCACCCCACAAGCAAGCTGCACTGAGCCAAAGAAAATGCTTACCTGGTCCTCGTCATTCAACAGTTTGGTCAGTTCTGGGATTGCACGAGTTGCAAGTTCAGCATCATCTTGGTAGTTTATCAAATTAACAACAGCATGTTTTAACATCTGGGATGGCTCAGCCAGGCGTTGCACATTAGTTGGATGAGCTGCATCAAACTGCGTGGATGGGATTTGCATTCCTTCATCCAGCGTTTCGGGGAACATAGCTGCACGCACTCTCTGAGCTCTAGTCATTGCATACTGGCCATCAATATCTGAAAAAAAAAAAAAGGGAAGTCATTACCTCAAACAAGGAATAAAAAGCTCATCTTTTAGACTGGTAATAACTGAGTGTCTGGGTTTCTGTATCACTGAACTGCATGTCTAAGCAAACCAGTGTAATAGAAAAGGCCTTACCAGCAACTTGCTCCTGGGTAAATGACTGAGAGAATCCCTGCTCCCACTCATACAGCACTTGTGTTGTGTCCACATCTTCCTCTTCAGGATTTCCCTTGCCACTCAAGGAGGGAGCAGTTGTTGTGGCACCGGAATGGATACCAGAGTCCAGATATGATTGTTGCTGCCAATGACTGACTGCTGCTTTTCTGTCTGGCTCCATTGCCATATCCAGCTCCATCAAGTCAGCTGTAAGAAATCATTGTTGAACAATTAAGTTTAGTTTAATTACTCCAGCATGTATTAATCCTACAAGAGATGACACAGATTTTAAATTAAAATAAGCTGCTATAAACTACTACCACAACCCAGCACAGCAAGTGAGACAGCAATTTGAAACTGAGGCTTTACTTCGAGCCAATGCAGACACCTAAACCTGACAAACAGGCAGAACAATCGCTGCTGTTGTGACTGTCCTGATCTACTGCTTAAAGGTTCCTTTTTCCACATACTATGATTATGTACTTGACTGTACTTAAGGGACCCAAAATGCTTATGACAACAAACTTGTCTGCAGGTTTGATTTCCAGGGTAAGGTATTAATTACTGTAGTAGAGCAGACGTTATTCAATCCAAGTGACTTTGAAAAGTTAAATGAGAGGAATAAGGAGCGTGCTATATTCTAGTAACAGAAATTGTAATGCATTACATACCTTGAGTTGCCATCTTCTTTGTTATGCTCCTAGAACTCTCTCCTGCTCCCTTTCAGAGATCCTAAAAAAGAGCAAAGTTAGAACTTATTAAACATTAATCAGAGCTAGTAAGACAGGATTTCACATCAGAACACCAGAATTGCAAACTAAGACTTCCCACATCTTGCCATTTCATTACTACAGTGAGTATACTCAAAATGCTAATTAGTAAACCCCCATGGACAGACACGCTAAAGAACATGATGTATCACCCAGACCTCTTCTGTCAGAATATATGTAAGATATATTCTCCTCTTAAAGCTGCAAGAGAAAGAGTTGAAGACTGACCATGACAGAGCTATTTTTTTAATCCTCTATCCTTGTGTAAGATGAAGTCCAGACATTAAATTCCACAGCTTGGACATGCCACAAAGACAAAGGCTAAATGTCAGACTTCCTCATTTCCCTCAAAGACAAACTACTCTTAAGATCCTAGAAAAACTGTTTGATACAGGGCTACAACATGAATTTTCAGGGAGAAAGCTGAAACGACCATTTACAGCAAGCTGCTATTATTTCAGTGGCACAAGGACTACCTTAATAGTTAAATTATAACTATTTAGGCACCTCCTCCTTTCCCCCTTTCCTGTACCACAAGAAGAAAGGTTTCTTCCTGCACAAAACTCTTCCTTGAAATCAAAACTGAAAATTGAACCAGCCTCATTGAAAAAAAACAAAACAAAAAAATGCTGTCCTTTAGTTACACACACATTGAGTCACCAAACTCATTTTTATTTTTTGCACGGAAAGCCAAGATACCTGGGAGCAGGAGGCTGAAATATGATCAAATGCCCTATCCAAATTTTCAGCATGCACCTCCATTTGATATCACCAAGTAGCATGGAAGTATCTGTACCATAAACCTGCAGTTGTCTCAGCTGTCTCTTCACTAACCCAGAAAGAGAAATACAAGGCTACAGCACCACAACTTTTATTTCATCTGCCCTTCCCGCCCCAGTCCAACACTGTTTTCAGCACAGACACAGAGCTGGTGACAGCCTATCCTGGGAGCCAGCCAAGCAGAAACATTTGCAGTAGTAAGTAGTGCAGTGAGCAAAACCATCTCTTGCAGCAAATCAGCTTTCAATGTGCCAGTTAGGTGTTAGAGCTGTGCTGATCAAACATTCCTGGACAATGAAGTAAAGGCAAGCCACTAATCTCTTTAAAGGACAGGTCTGCAGTGGTGTTTGTCAGGAGAACAAAGTCCACTGGACGCTCTATTTGTGTAAAGACAGGTTTCCCAGTTTAAGTTTCCTTCAGAAGTACAGGCCTACAGTTTCAAAGTCTCACTGAATAGGTGAGGCAACTTTGAGGCAAACTTGTATTTTCACTGTCTCTGAGCCAGCTGCAAGATACTCCAGCAGCTCCTGAGCAATCTTGTTACTTTGCTGTACAAATGCCAATGCTGTTTGTCCTGACTCTGCATTCCCACAGCTTTTGGCAGCAACTCTTCCCTGGCTCTTTTAAAATGGACAGTAGATCTGCATCTGCAGCAGATAAGCAGCATTAAGCTGATATAAGACATAACACAACATATAGTAAGCACTCTGTTAGGCAGTTGGAAATGCTTAGGTCCCTAAACTTGTCCTACTCCACAGCCTGGAAGAGACTAGCCAACTCAGAGGCTACTCCTCACAATCTGCGTGGAAGATGTTCTGACAATACAGCCATTTTTTTTCAGTCCCTCTAGCACATGCTGTTAAAAGTTTGGGAGAAACAGTGATAAGGGGAAGGAAAGACTTAGTCATGCTGTCAGTTCTATTAATTAAAAAATTCTAATGAGTAACTAAGGTGGAGGACGTGCCTATACAAAAGCTTAATAGCTCTCTGCAGATCTAACATATTACTTGCTCAGCCCCACTAACACCTTCCAAACAGAAAGAAGCGGAATAGCACCAACAGTAAAATTTCTATCTTTGCTCCCTGTGTTCCTCACAGTGAGATGTGACATTTCCAACAGAAAACTGCACAAGATCTAGCTGCTGTACAGAATTCAAAGTACGCTTAGCACAAAAAGAGATCTATTTTTATTGTAACCTTTCCAGTCTCCTCCCATCAGGACTATGCCAAAAAAATTAATACCAAACTAGTTTTGAAGTTGACTGGTTCATCTACCAGTATGTTAAGAGCGGCGACTACGCTTAGAGAAATTTAGTACCACCTGGGATTCAAATATGCAATATGGGGCTTGGGAACGACATTTATCATTTCCTTCCGCTGTTGAATTTTGCACAAATGAAGGCAAGTGGCTTACAGCAACTGCACTCTGAAATGGCTTTTTCAATTTCAGCAGCCTGAAGAGATCAGAAGAACAGCTGTGCCACTAGGTAAAATCCAACAGGCCATACTAGCCACTGAACTGCAGCACTACTCCAAAATAAAGCAGAAGAACATCTACAAAATAGCAATGAAGAACAATGATTAAGCATTCAGAACTGCATTACCAGTCAGACATTCAGTCTTTGGAATACTGACCCTAGATCAGCCTGCTACTTGCACCGTGAAGTTCTAACATCCTAATCTGCATTCCATACACCTGTAACCCCTCAGCAATTCCCAGTAGCTTGTTTTTAATTATTTAGATAGGAAATTGGGTTTAACACTAGAAGTTCAAAATAACTGCCCACCAAAGGATGCCAGAGTAAATTTTCTGTAACTGAACATTCTCCCATCTTTCCCTTCACATTCTCTCCTAGTTTTACAAGTGGATAAACTGAGTCCAGCCAAGCTGCTGACTTTGTCTTCCTGTCTGTCACTGCCAAGGTTAACCACTACACTTACAAAGGGAGCAACACCACCAGGCTGGGTACAAACATTCATGCTGTTCATTCTCCTGACACACGGGATCAGTAAATGTGAGTGAGGTGGTGGGGGACTGGAAACACAAACAAACAAACAAACAAAAACTCCAATGATAATTAAGCTTTTATTCTTCAACCATGAAAAATATATCAGGTCCTTTACCCCTACTCAAATTAATTGAAGGACACACAATTAGTGACATTAGTGTCAAGGTCAGCCATACAGATGTCAACCATCAGGAAGAGACAGAAGGCCTCAGTATACTTTATAAACAAACTTCAGTGTAACAGCCAGCTACTGTAAGCCTCAGTGTTTTTGAAGATTACCTGGTACACAAAGCTCCTCCTGTTCTGTGACAGTATCCACTTGCTTAGCAAGCATCATCAGCTTTAGGTTAAACGGAGGTTGGGTTTTTTTAAAAGCTATGTATTAAACTACTCCTATGAGGAGCAGTGCAAGACATTGCACTAGGCTGTATTGTGTACTGTCTGTCCCAGTTTAAAAAAAAATGAGAAAAATGGTTCTGCAAGCTTAGAAGGCTTATGAGCTAATAATTTCAAGTTACTAGAGAACACAATTTCTTAGTTTTCAAAAGGAATGGGAGAAGTATTAGATATTTTTTCTGATTAGGTATTTCTTACTATGTATTAATTTCTGATTTTGGAGAAAAGTTAGGGCACATGCCAAGGAAATCAACAAGCCTGCAGCAGTTCTCAAATCTGAACAATTCTTTCCATTAAGATTGATTTAAACTACACCTGACTGATCTGATAAGTACTTCCCCCCACACAGACCCTGTCACTATAAAGGCAAGTCAGTTTGCAAGTCTTCCATGAATCTTTTACTCAGGAGCAGCAAATCACTAAATCTTGTGTGAGAAATCCAGACTGATATATCCAATCACCATGATTTACTGAAAGGGAACACGTCTACTGACCATGTTTTTATACATCTCATCTAGGACAGGCACAGCAACTGTACCTCTAAACTAATCACCAGTTCTGAATGACACATTTCTTACAAAGGACAAGCAGTTCCTAATCATCTTCCGAGTGAAGTTCACATATTGGAAAATAGTTTTTCTTCAAGTGTTCTGAAGTTACTGCAACCATTCCCGAGGTGTTACTGGAAGCATTCTCTGGGTCTGATTTTATAACTGGTCTTCGTTTCAGGCAGATGCCTGATAGTGATCTTACCTATGTATCTGCTTTGCAAAAGTCTGTAGCCAAAACACACAGGCAACACCAGCTCACAACTAATAACACCATAGAAATGAGTGCTGTAGTTATCTGAACAGAAGACCCAAGTCCTTATATTTCGCTCTTAATGCAGCAGAAGTTTCCTATTAACCTTAGTTTTCAAGTGGAACATTTGGGAAATACATCCAATTAAGGATTTTTTTTAAAAGTCTTTTTCATCTTATCCTGGAAGTTGTTAGCCTGTTTTAGAAAACAGGGGGATGGGGAATCATCCAAGTAAGACAATATGACAGTGGAAATATCAGCTTTCATGGTATAGAAGCACTTTTAGGCATGAGTGGTGGACCTGTCTCCAGAAGTAATTTTTGGTCTAACCCATCCCACTGTGCAAACATCTTGCAACAAATAAACCTACTTCTACCCCATGTAGGTCTTATGAAGACATGATCTAATCTGTTGTAAACTTATTATTCCTTATCCAAATGGAGATAAAGTTCTCTTTTCCCCTATCCAAGACAGTCAAAAGAAAACTTCGAGGATTTGTATCTGGTTTCTATTGAGCCCTGGGTTAAAGTATATTTTTGGAGGCCCTTCATGTATCAGATGCTTCTGTAAGACTGATAAGTAGTCCTGGAAGTACAGTTTTTGGTGTTGTGTGTTTTCAAGAATTTTAGAAGCTCGCTGTAGCAATTACAGCCTGTGTTTACATTTATTTTCTACACAATGAACAGAAGATACTTTATTTGAAAATAGGAACAGATAACATGCTTGAGTTTCACTCTGAACACTTGCATTTTAAAAAGAAAAAAAATATTTTTCTTGTACAAAGGTATCACACAGGATTGAGTACAAGTTTTCCTTAATTACATTTCCATATCAAGGATAAACAATACTGAAGACCACTCATATTCTGTCTCAAGTATTACCATTTACAGTCCTCAGCCACCTTGTCCACTCCAAAATGAATAGCTATATGCAGCGTGTGCAGATTATTTTGCAATTAGCCATATGCAATTGATGGCTAATTGATTATTGCGAAATTAGTTCCCCACCAATGATAACTTCTGCACACCAGTGCTTTAAGGACCTGGATGGACAAAAGTTACTATGAAACTCATTGAAAACTGGCTCTCAAATCATGTTTTAGGGCTGTAAACTATTGTATTAAACAAAGTCATGCACTACTTGGATATTTGTAGATAGCAAAGTTAGGATTTACCCTGTTATCTATACCAGAAATCAGAATATAAAATTTCATGTATTTCATAGTAATGTCAGCCTTCCTTCTGCTTTCAGCAGGCTGATATTTAATACTGGGTAGAAATATATTCAGATGGCTTATGACAAGGTATTTGAAGTAAATGGAAATAACTTACACAGTATGTAACATCAAAAGGAAACAAGTCACACCACACAGCCTTTTTCCTCTAAAACAGAAAACCCCACCATGGGCCTTCAGAGCTTTAAAACTTTCCTGCCTTCTTTTGGGTTACATGGTAGAAACACTGATCTGTAGCCTTCACTTCCATCTCAAAAGGAATGCCATGGCAAGAGATAAAGCAGTATTACTATATTCAAGTGTTGTGCCAAGATGTAGCAACTTCAACTATTTCAGTAGTTCCATTGAAAACTAAGAGCTACCAATAATCTTGACCTGAATGCCACACCACATGCCCACACTGAAATCAATCTTACTGATCTTGGACTGCAACAGAACACACTCATTTATAAATTTTAAACTCTGGTCATTTCCTCAAGCAATATTTGCTTAGCATCATTCCCTCCAACTAATAAGCTACTCTTAGTGTTCTTCTTCACTCCAGTGATAAACTCAGTATCCTGTGTAATCCACCCAGTTGAAATTTATCCAAGCTAGAATATTTCAGAAAATGCATTCTACTGATGCCTGCAGAAAGTTAGAAGATGCCTGGCAAACAGCAATACATTCTGTTTTAGATTTAGCCAATCAGACCACAGTAAGTTTGACTCTGAACCCAGAATATACAACAGTGTTGAGTTGGTCTTTAAATTCTCTTATTAGTAACGCTTGAAAGTCTAAGATCTGTTTCTCCTATCAAGCATCATGAAGTTAAGAAATCTGAATGGTATATGCTTTACTGACCTCAAAGGTTAAAAGGTTCCAACTTCCTAGTTTTAAATTTCCTTAATACATGCAGAAAGAGGTAAACAACTAGCCCACATAACCCACAGGTTTCAAGTGGAAGAGGGGTATCTGACAGTACACACACAGATCTGCCAATACTCACTGCAAGTTACCTCTGTTTCAGTCACTGTTCTTTGCTGCTTCGTTTCCACTTCATTATTTTTTTTTCCTTCAGGCATTCCAGTTTGCTATTACATCAACTGTTCTGGCTTTTTGGCCTTTGTCTTCTGCCTTAGAAATTATCTAAAAATTCCTTCCCATAACAAAGGCAAAAGAACATCCTACACTAGCCTTTTTTTAAGAGTTCATTTGATGCTACAGCACAAAATAAAGTGTTATGACTGTCTATTTTCAGTCATCTCAGCAATCTAAGACCAATTAAAAGCACAGAGTAGAGTTTCTATTCACATGCTCATTAGCCAAAACAAATAGCACGTAAATATTTCTGTTCTTGCTAGACTTCTCCAAGTTGATTACAACTGCTTAATGGAACTGAAATGCAGGCATCTGGAAATCCTGACTAGACGTGAAACACTGAGTTAGCTGTATTGTAAAAAGAACTCATTCCTCAAAAAACGTCTAGTGAAGGAAAGACTCAGGCTACAAGTTCCAAAAACTGAAGCTTGTTTTTGAATCCATCCAGTCTTCAGCACATGGGGCAGAGGGAAAGGGGCCACAAGAACTTTACAACAAACCTCTGAGGTTCCATTCTATCACACTTCACCTTCACTAGAAGTGGAGCACTACAGAGTGTTCTGATACAACAGGACACTCATCTGCTTTACCTTCCCCTTCCTCCTAAAAGAGAAAGCAGGCTAGTAAAGAATCACACTTCCTAGCCAGCTTGCCAAAGGTTCAACTGTGACAACTCTTAAGCTTTAAGTGCAGTTGAGACTATAACAGATTATACACATTTTCTTTTGCTCACATAAAGTACAGAAAGCCACCCAGAACATATATAGTTTTAATCAATCACTGAAATGCAACTTTCCACCAACAGTTCAGGTAACAAAAGGTTGGAGATTTCCCTGCCAGATGGGTATCTTTCAGGTGCAGCATTGCCTGTCCCTGAAACACAGCTCTGAGCAACTAACACAGCATTAGGCACTAACAGCTTGTACAATTCATCACGGTCTTCACAGCTACTAAGTTTTAAGCACACTTTTAAAAACAGCCCATTAGAAATTTCAATGAAGCAACAGTTACCATTGGTCTGAGCGCCACTGCCAGCCGACAAATACGTGAAATAACTAATGCACAAAATGATGAGAACCGGAAAGAGAATTCAGAACAAGCACATAAGGGAAGTTACTGAAATAAAGTTCATCTGGGCACCATTCTGCACAATCATTCTAAGAGAAAAACTTTCAAACTGTAGAATCTGCCAGGACGCCTCCCCAGAAACAAAGCTGGCAATATCAGGAAGGTTCGCTGACACCTTTGATACACAGCACTTCAACTCTTTAGCACGGGACATGTTAGAGCAACTTTTAGTAGAGACCGACAGGACACGTAGAAATGTCAAAAGGGACTTGGTAGCAGCTACCTACCACCATAATTTCTTACAACTATCAGTGGTGACCCACAGATTTTTTTTTTTGATACTGCCAGAGGCAGTATACTGCAGAGGCTGGGCATCCTATGCAATGTAAAGACAGCACCTTTTCACACAGTCCTACATCCTTGCTTAAAAGCACACTTACACTGCAGTAACTGAAATATCACAGCACTGGAGCGTGCCACTTCAGAAACTGAAGTGTGTGGATCCACAGCACAGTTATTTTGCCCTTTACCTAGAGAAGCAAGAGGTCTGTCAACACAATCCTTTATATTCAGAATCATGGGCAACTATACCAGCAGTTTCTAACAAGATCTGCAAACAAAACACTTTCTGCACTGGGCATTTATTTGTCCTCTATGGAAATTACTGGTTGTTTCTACATGCTGAAGTTGAGAAATTATCAGGTCATGTTCAAAAGTAATGATTTAAGAGCGCTTTTCATTAGCAAGTGTACTGCAACACTAGTGAAAACTTTCACTTTATTACTGGGCAAAATTGACTCCAAGTACCTAAGTATCCTTCTGACTATCCAAGAGAGGAGTGATAAAAATCTTAGATGTTATGATGTGAAAACTGCTTCAACTACAAAATCAGGCATTATACATCCAGCTTGAGAACAAAACTAATGAACTTGTCCATATAATGTACATATAATCTTTTGACAGCAACTGATATGACAGTTTCAAGTTTATGAACTTGCATTAAGTTCATACCAAGATTATCAACCCAATTACTCTCATGTCTTAATTGTTCTGGCCAACTAAGCACCGCAAACACAAGCAAAGTAACCTCAAAACAGTTATTAAGCCACTTCTGTTCAGCAGTGGATTCAAGACCTTTTGGTTGCTGGCACACATTTTCAGTTAGGGTTTCATGCAGCACTCACTAGGTTTGAGTATTTTCATGGCTGCACAAAACAGTTTTGTTATCACAGCTTAGACAGTTCCCACCTTTCATTTGCAGAGCACAGTTAGGTATCTACATTGTGTACTTCTGTCTGTCTTGGTTAGGGGTGAGCCAGTGTTTCTAAGGTTTAGTTTGCCAGCAGGGTTCACTTAATAAATTTGCACTGATTTACAGCTTTTGGTCCATGTGCCCATACTTATCACTAAGATGTCTGTAGTAGAGGTGGGAGTAACCAGGATCCACATTCATTTTTTAGTCTTACCTAGCCACATACAAAAAGAAAAAAAGCTGCCAACATGACCATTTAGAGGCAATCAATGATAATTTGGACAAATATTATGCCATATTTCATTTAACACTAATAAAGTTCCGTAACAAACCACTGTGAGCCCTTTAAGTGTCTACGCCCACATAGATTTGAGCGTCAAAAAGACACTTAATGGTTCTGCAATGATTTACCATGATCATGCACATCATTAACAAGGTTGTTAGTTGCTTGACAGCCACCATGTTACAGAAGTATTTTTCCCTCGTGTTTGAGAAGAACTTAAAACATCAACTTCCACTTTAACGCAGCAACGATTTAGCAAAACAACCTCCCTTCCAAACCAGGAAGTATCTATCCATAATCTAGTTCTTCTTAGGCTGCAACCATGTAGCCAGCCCTGAACATGGATGTTAAATATTAATCTCCCCGGTTTAAGAAACCAGAGTGATTAGTCATAATTGCACTGACACTAATGAAATACTTATGAATCTGAAAGTGGCTGTCTTTGCTAGTCTGTCAGAATAACTATGTATTTACAATAGGCATACCAACACTCCAGAAAGTACTGTCTGAACAACAAACATGCTAATGAAGTCTGACACTAAAAGATGTTTCTTCAACTCGCTTTTAATTAAGGCAAACTGACAAGGCAGCTGCATTTATCAGCACCTTTAGGATGTTAAGATTTCTGGCCACTGGAGGGCACCTGAATTTTTGCCAGGACAATACAGAACTACTTGCTACAGTTGCTGCAGAGTTGGCAAACTTCTCCAATTTATACAAGTCTATTTAGCGCAGTAAGTCAGCCTAGAAATGCTGGTTCCAGCAAATACACTTACAGTGCACACTGTGCGTTTGCCAACTCCAGCAAAATCCAGCTAGCTCATACTATTTTTTAAAAGCAGCAATGTAGAATACTGGATTAACTCTTTCAACCCTTAAGTGAACTAAAGTCACACCTCAAACAAGGCTCCAGAGTTGATTTAGTGTTAAGCAACAGAACGGGCACTTCACTTCTGCAATACTAATCCAGCCAGTGTACATTGTTTCCTAAAGCAGCTTGGAACGTGAACAAAAAGTTCTTCTGTAAAGCAACATTTGCACCCCTACTTCCCAAGGCAACAGAAGTACAGGATGCATTTGCTTTCATATCAAACCAGAGTTAACAGATTCATGAGGGCAGGTAGAGCCACAGGTATGTTTTACCTGTTCACCTCATCAATTTGGTGTTCCACACAGACAGAAATGCCAAAAAAAGACTTCCATTAGTTCTCTCCCTTGCACTTGAAGTTATCTGTCAGTGCCAGAAAAACAAGTAAACAAACAAACAACCACAACAAAAAAAACCCTCAATTTTTCTGGCACCTTTCTTCTTATGAGAGGCAACACAGGCTACACAATGCCAGCATATTCTAATGACATTAACCTCTTGAGCTACAGCCTGATCGCAGACTACAGCAAGTTCTACCTTGGAATCAAGTGCCAGAAATGGATATTAAAAGTTAACCATTGCCAGGCTGCCTTATGTTGGCAAGTTGGTGCATAACCAATTCAGTTGGTGCATAAAAATCAAAGCACCCCAAAACAAGATTCCAATGCTTAACTGGAAAATCAGCAATGCTGCCCTGCTTATGTGACAAGGATAATAATTTTATCTGAAGAGACAAGAAGAGTCACACACAATATTTACTGCCAAGGAGTTTGCCATTTCTAGGCTCCCACTCAATCACCCAGCAAAGCACTGGGCTTGGAGCTTGCAAGCACATGTTGTGAGGACCCAAGAGCAAGTCACAACTGCCTGCACAGTTTCTCACAAGGTTTTATCAGGCTTCATCAAGTATGATGTGCAAGATAAGTAAGGTCAGTCCTGATTTTCCTGCCACGGTATGCAGGCTACCAGAGTCACAGAACAAGTTTTGCTGCAGGCAACTGCATGATCACCATAATCCCTGCATCACCAGCTTTAACTATGAATTAACATAAGTGATTTTGATTACTGCTGCATTTGCAGTAATCAAATCAAAAGTCTGCCTACTAGACAATATTTTGTGGAAACGTCCTTATCCAGGAGTTTGAGACCACACATCGAGACTTCAGTTTCTGAGACAGAAGCTTACAATAGCCATGTTTCCTGTCCCATTCTTGCCACTTCCTTTTCTACCCCTCAAAATACTGCAAAATTGGTTTAGAAGGCCGCTAGTACTGACTGGTTGCCTTAACATCCCCAAAACCTCAAGTTTAACTCTTCAGGACACAGTATTTCAGAATGTTGATTCAGATGTAAAGTCATGAAAGACAGACGTCTGTTTCACAAAGAAATCGTATGTCTGACGGGCAACCGGGTTTCATGGCCAAGGTTTGATAAGCCAGTTACTGACACGCCACGTAGTCATAGCAAAACCCTGGTGTCCGTAGTAGACTATATACCATACAGAGAGCCCAGTCTATTTATAACTTAGGCAAGAAAAAGGAAGGTGGGGTTAATAAGGCTGTAGCACAACATTTGAAGAACTGACTTTTCTACACTTTATTTTGTATTAAATCCTTTTTTTAATAAGTTTGACATTATCCTTTCCAACATGCTTTTACTTGTTTCTCTCCTAGACCCTTTGAAATGATCAGCCACAGAGACCAACATGAACATTCCCACCCATATTAGTTTATACCTAAACAGAAAATATCTGCACTAACAGACAAGCAAATATGTTACTCCTCTAGAACAACCCCAGAACAACAAGACACACAGTATGATTTTGTACTGAATGGCTGAATTTCGAGAGCCTTAAACTCTTGCCTGAATACCTAAGTAGCCTCATTTGCAACCATACCAGCCATTAGACGATCCACACAGTAGCCACATACCTGCAGCTGTCAGCACCTTCTTATTAAAAGTGCAAGACGAACATTAAGTTCCCGGACTGCTACCGAAATTCACAAAATAAGTTTGCTCAATACACACCACTAAGTTTTGGCCCCTGTGCTTTTCTCAGAGCCTTGCAGTAGTACCTTTTTGTCCTTCAGAAGCAAAATCCTAATTGGCAAGTTGCTCTCTGGTGTGTCTGAGCTTAGTATCAAGAAAATCCCGATACTCTTTCAGGTAGTTTTCTCGTCTTTGCCTTTACTATAGTCTCAGCACATAAAGATCCTGTTTTACTAAAACCCCTCCTTGATTTCCGTCCGTCGACCTCAGCATACCAGCCCAGCCTCTTTCCATTCACCACTCGCATACTTTGGGGGATGGGAGGACCACAGATGTCTGGAATATACAGTGTCAGAACAATGGCTGCACCATGAGAAAGAGATCAAGAAGTAGCTGATTACAAAGATCAACACTGCTATTCCTAAAGTCACAAGTTGCCCGTGGTACCTTCCAAGATTGTCCTTTCCTCTCAAAAGGGAGAATCTTCAGAGGAGGGTTTGTTTTTTTGGTTTTTTTTTGAAGAGAATCGAGAAGCAGTAGCCTAAAGTCCTACGTCAAGTTTTAGCCAGGGAAGAATTCCAGGTTTTGCTAAATTTAAGAAAACTCGCTGTTCCAGGAGCTACTAATCATGCACAAAAGAGAGACGAACTAAGCTTTTTTTGTTGTTTTTTTTTGGGGGGGAACAAAACAAACCCAACAAACACATCTGGAGCCCACTATTCCTCGAGAAATCAGAAATAAGTGCCCTAGACAGTACTAGGAGTAACCGCAAGTTGATCCAAACACTTCAGGAGCGGGTTAATTTGGGAAGCTGGAGCCGCCATGGTCCCCCCAGCTGGGCACGGGAAGCAGCAGGCGCTTCCCCTGGCAGCGTGCGAGCCCCCACACCGCCCAGATCCCAGGATCCCAAGTCGCTCGCTACGAGACTTCGGTAACGTGGGTGTTAAAAAACTTAATTTGATTGCTCCCAGCGCCGCGGAAGCTTCATTTCAGTGACACCCAAAAGCAGCAGCATAACCTCTCCGGCAAATATGCAATGCCACTAAGAGCGAAACCCCACAAGGCAGTAGATTAGTTATCTCCCGCTGACTGCAGTGACCGTGATTAATTATATTCGGTACAAATAAACCCGTACCCTGCTCTCTTCCCCCTCCTATCGCCAAAGGGGATCTGCAGCCCACTGGCGAGTTAGTACTCCCCTAAAAAAAAAAAATTAACAAGAGGGGACACCTTTAAAATAATAATTTAAAAAGGGGTCATTAAACTACTCCGGGCTCTA
Source organism: Lepidothrix coronata (assembly GCF_001604755.1). NCBI lineage: Eukaryota > Metazoa > Chordata > Aves > Passeriformes > Pipridae > Lepidothrix > Lepidothrix coronata. Next base: position 370,361 of record NW_016690486.1, on the reverse strand, counting down.
CTGCAAAGGCAGGAGAGAGCAGAGACCCGGGAGCAGCGACTCGCCTTCTCCCGCAGCCCCGAGGAGCCACCCCCTCGCCCCAGGACGAGCTTCCCAAGAGACACCTCGGGAGCTGCAGCTGCCGCTCCTGCAACCACGCAGCTGTCCGGACCTCCCGAAACCAAGAGCCCTTCCTGCCCCCCACCTCCTCTTTCCCACCCCCGCTCCCACTCAGGCAGCGTCCCCCGCTCCCTCCCCCCCACCCAGCCCCATCCTTCCCTCCGGGCACACTCTGGACCCCCGCCCACGGCCGCGGGACCGAGGGTGGGGGCCCGGCCCGGGCTCACCCCAAGTTCCCGCCGGAGAAAGCGGCACTACCGTTGGAGGAAGGGAGAGCGCAGGGTCCCCCGGGCTCCGGCGGCTGCTGCTGCCCGGACGATCCCGGTCCGGTCCGTCTTTCCTTCCTTGTCCCCCCACCGCCACTACCTTCTTCTTCTTCTCCTCCTCCTCCTCGCTCGGTCGCTCGGTCCCGGCGGTGCCCCGGCCGCTGCCTCCCGGGTGGCGGCCGTGCGGGGCGGCGGTGTTTGTGTTCCCCGAGCGCCGCCGCCGCTGCTCCCAGCACCGAACCGAGCGAGAGGCTTAAAATGGCGTCGCTCACAAGGAGGTTCTTATAGCGAGCGCCGGGCCCGGCTGTGTATCCTGCCGCCGCGGCCGGGCCCCGCGCGCGGCATTCCACAGGCTCCCGGCGCTCAGGGCGGGCAGAGGGAGGAGGAGAAATAGTGCCCGGCTCCCAGGGCGGAGGGAGACGTGGAGCGGGAAAGCGGCCTAACCGGTGGAAGGCCGGGATGGGCTGGGCTGGGCTGGACTGGCCGGGGCGGGGGGAGCGCGGAGCTGACACCTTATGCTGGAGGTGGGGAAGAGTGATCCGAGTTCCCGGCTTGGGAGCGAAGTTGCTGCCCCGAGGGGTGTAGAGGCGGCGAGGGAGGGGAGGGGATGCAGCTGAGGGGATCATTCCGGGGTTCCGCGTTGGGAAGGGAAGGGGGAGGGTGCGAAAGGCGACCGTGACTCTTTCTTCCCCCCCTCGCACCACCCCTTCCCCCTTCCCCCCGCGTTTAATTTGGCTTTTTGTTGCTTGGGAGTTTTAAATTTTTTTCCTTTTTTATTTTTTCTTTCTTTTTTTCTTTTTTTTTTTTTTTTT